>NW_026047151.1:0-304899 GCF_023864275.1 Schistocerca cancellata
TTATAGTTTATGCGCTAGTTAATTACAATTATAAGGTCTCCAATGGTATGACGCATATGATATGTTTCACATCCTGTAATGACAATACCAGATAGGCGAATTGGTGCCAACTGGAAACGTAAATTTTAAAACGGTTTCGTAGTGTAGTGTTAAGTAGTCCGAAAAGCCTCTGTATGAAGTGCTAGTTCGATAGTTTATTGGCTGTGCAGTCTACTAAGAAACAGAAGGAACAGAAATAAACACTTAGAGAATTCTACTGCTCTGCTGCTAGATAATTAGTGGCCTTTTTGTTGTATTAGGTTGGCGCCTAAGTTCATAGCGTTTTGCTATAAGTTTAATAAACGCAACAAATACGCATAACAGAGGCTTTAGTCATCAATAATATATTGTGCGTCACCATTTATAACACTCTGTCAATGGTGGGGTAACTTTTAGATTCCACCACTGTAGAAATCAAGTGGTTTTGGCACGAAGAATACCTTTAACCATATTCGGAGAGCATTCCAATCCGGAAAGGAAGTTCGTTGACAATGAATGTCAGCAGTGCTGGTTACATCTCGGGGAAGCAATTCGTAATACACCACATCGTAGCTGTTCCACCAGATGCATAACATAATCTTTTGTGCCTGGGCGAAGGTCTTTCTATGGGTGCTTTGTTTGCGCTCAGCCATTCCCTTCTTTTTCTTATGTTAGCATAAAGACAGCATTTCTCGTTGCAAGCAACGATACAGGTTAGGAATGGTCGGTGTTTTTCAGTAGGCAGTTGAGCTATCTGAAACGTAGATATGGGCACCCACCGACTTTTTGTGATTTTGGCTTCGAGCTTTCGGAAACCACACATTCGATATGTGAACCTCGCCACTGCATGCAAACATCGCACGATGGTGGAATGAGCACAGTTCATTACATTCTCCAGTTCTCGAGTACACTGACGTAAATCACTGTGGAACAACACATTTAAACACTCCTCGTCAACTGTAGAAAGTCTTCCTGAACGTGGAGAGTCACTAATGCCAAAACAATCCTCCTTAAAACGAGACACCCTTCCTCTGTCCAATGGCATTATCACCGTACAGGGCGCCAATATTCCTGGCTAGCTCCGAAGCTGTCACCATTCTCCTAAACTCAGAACAATGTGTCGAATGTTCCGATTTTTCCACTTGGCACTGCATTTTCTAGCGTCCACAGCTCCACTAACTGTCTCTAAATAATAAAATGACAATATGTAAAATCAAATAGCACCAGTGAACTGTTGTTGTTGTGGTCTTCAGTCCAGAGACTGGTTTGATGCAACCTTCCATATAACTCTATCATGCGCAAGCTTCTTCATCTCCAAGTAACGACCGCAACCTACATACTTCTGAACCTGCTTAGTGTATTCATCTCTTGGCCTCCTTCTACGATTATTACCCTCCACGCTGCCCTCCAATACTAAATTGGTGATCCCTTGATGCCTCCGACCATGTCCTACCAACCGATCCCTTCTTCTAGTCAAGCTGTGGCACAAATTCCTTTTCTCCCCAATTCTATTCAGTACCTCCACATTCGTTACGTGATTAACCCATCTAATGTTCAGCATTCTTCTGAAGCACTACATTTCGAAAGCTTTTACTCTCTTCTTATCTAAAGTAGTTATCGTCCATGTTTCACTTCCATACTTGGCTACACTCCATACGAACACTTTGAGAAAAGACTTTCTGACAGTTAAATCTATACTCGATGTTAACAAATTTCTCTTCTTCAGAAACGCTTTCCTTGTCATTCCCAGTCTTCATTTTATATCTTCTCTACTCCGAACATCATCAGTTACTTTTCTCCCACAATAGCAAAACTCATCTACTACTTTAAGTGTCTCATTTCCTAATCTAATCCTCTCAGCATCACCCGATTTAATTCGACTACACCCCATTATCCTTGTTTTGCTTTTGTTGATGTACATCTCATATCCTCCTCTCAAGACACTGTCCAATCCGTTCAAATCCTCTTCCAGGTCCTTTGCTGTCTCTGACAGAATTACGTCATCGGCGAACCTCAGAGGTTTTATTTCTTCCCCATTGATTTTAATACCTGCTCAGAAGTTTGTGGCACAACTTGACTACAAGAAGGGATCGGTTGGTAGGACATGTGTTGAGGCATCAAGGGATCACCAATTTAGTATTGGAGAGCAGCGTGGATGGCAAAAATCGTAGAGGGAGACCAAGAGATGAATACACTAAGCAGATTCGGAAGGATGTTGGTTGCAGTAGGTACTGGGAGATGAAGCAGCTTGCACAGGATAGAGTAGCATGGAGAGCTGCATCAAATCAGTCTCAGGACTGAAGAGCACAACAACTGATTGTTTCTTTTGTTTCTTTCACTGCTTGCTCAGTATACAGACTGAATAACATCGGGGATAGGCTACAATCTTGTCTCACTCCCTCCCCAACCACTGCTTAACTTTCATGCCCTTCGACTCTTATAACTGCCATCTCGTTTCTGTACAAATTTTAAATAGCGTTTCGCTCCCTGTATTTGACCCCTGCCACCTTCAGAATTTAGAGTATTCCAGCCAACGTTGTCAAAAGCTTTCTCTAAGTCTACAAATGGTAAAAACGTAGGTTTGCCTTTCCTTAAGCTATCTCCTAAGATAAGTCGTAGGGCCAGTACTTCCTCACGTGTTCCAACATTTCTACGGAATCCTAACTGATCCTCTCCAAGGTCAGCTTACAGCAGTTTTTACATTCGTCTGTAAAGAATTCGCGTTAGTATTTTGCAGTCGTGACTTATCAAGCTGATAGTTCCATAATTTTTACACCTGTCAATAACTGCTTTCTCGGGGATTGGAATTATTACATTCTTCTTGAATTCTGAGGGTACTTCGCCTGTCTCATACATCTTGCTCACCAGATGGTAGAGTTATGTCATGGATGGCTCTCCCAAGGCTGTTTGTAGCTTTAGTGGAATGTTGTCTACTCCCGGGGCCTTATTTCGACTTAGATCTTTCAGTGCCGTGTCACATTCTTCACGCAGTAACATACTTCCCATTTCATCTTCATTTACGTCCTCTTCCATCTCCATAATATCGCCCTCAAGTGCATAACCCTTATATAGACCCTCTATATACTCCTTCCACCTTTCTACCTTTCCTTCTTGGCCTGGAACTAGTTCTCCACCGGAGCTCTTGATATTCATACAGGTGGTTCTCTTTTCTCCAAAGGTTTCTTTTATTTTTCTGTAGTCAATATCTACGAGGGTTGGAACTTCAATAGTGGCAACTATTTACTGACAGCTAGTAAAAAAATAGATACCAGTTTCAAAGTTTTACTGACCTTCAGAGTAGTCACCAGCATTGTGTATAACCCGTTTCATCCATGTGGAAGTCATAGGACACTCATAGCAGTGCCAGTTATGTTGGCAGTTCGAGCGACGCAGTCTATTGCCCAACGAATTTGTAGCAGTTCTGAAGCGAATTCCGTGAAGTGTTTCCTTAGGTTTAGAAATCTAGTTGGACTTAGGAAGGCTTAAGTCAAGGGAGTGCAGTAGGTGGTATAGCACTTAGCAGCCCTATCAGTCAAAAAAATCAGTGACAGCTTGCACTGTACGTGCTTGAGCATTGTCCTGCAAAATGAGGGTCACGTCCTTCAGAAAGTATCATCAGTTCTGTCTCTATGCTGTTCATTTTTGAAACACAACCTACGATCAGCTTAGAGATAGAAGTGATGACACTTTCTGCAGGACTGCCCATCATTTTGCAGGACAATGCTCAAGCACGTATAGTGCAAGCTATTACTGATTTGTTTGAGTCATGGGGATGCGAAGTGCTATACGAACTCCTATGACGTAAGCCCTCGTAAGTTCAACTCAATTTCTGAACTGAAGGAAACACTTCACGGCATTCGCTTCAGAACTGCTACAAATTCGTCGGGCAATAGACTGCGCCGCTGGAACTGTCAACACAACTGGCACTGCTAAGAGTATCCTACGAATTCCACATCGCCGGCAACGGGTTATACGCAATGCTGGTGACTAATTTGAAGGTCAATAAAACTTTGAAACAGGTATGTATTTTGTACGAGCTGTAAAGAAATAGTTGTCACTATGAAAGTTCCAACCCTTTTATCTTACCCCTAGTGATACTTGCTGTACATCCTTATATTTGTCTTCTAGCCATTCCTGATTAGCCATTTTGCACTCCCTATCGATCTTATTTTTAAGACGTTTGTATTCACTTTTGCCAGTTCATTTACTGCATTTTTATATTTTCTCCTTTAGTCAATTAAGTTCAATATCTCGTCTGTCACCCAAATATTTCTACTAACCCTCGTCTTTTTACGTAATTCATCTTCCGCTGCTTTCACTATTTCCTCTCTCAAAGTTACCCATTCTTCTTCTACTGTATTTCTTTCCCCCGATCTTGTCAGATCGCGTCTCCTAAAACTCCCACCTTTTCGCAGTTTTTCAGTTTTAATCTACAGTTCATAACCAATAAATTGTGGCCAGAGTCCACATCTGTCCCTGTAAATGTTATACAATTTACAACATGGTTCCTAAATTTTCTGTCTTACTATTATACAAATCTTTCCACGTATACAACCTTCTCTCATGATTTTTAAACCTATTGTTAGCTATGATTAAGTTATGCCCTGTGCAAAATTCTACCAAACGGCTTCCTGTTTCATTCCTTACCCCCATCCCATATTAACCAACAACTTTTCCTTTTCTGCCCGTTCCTACGATAAAATTCCAGTCCCGCATGCCTATTAAATTTTCGTCTCCCTTCACTATCTGAATAATTTCTTTTATCTCATCATACATTTCTTAAATCTCTTCGTCGTCTGCAGAGCTAGTTGATACATAAACTTGTACTACTGTGGTAAGCGAAGGTTTGCTTCTTGTCTATCTTGGCTACAATAATGCGTTCACTATGCTGTTCGTAGTAGCTTACCCGCGCTCCTGTTTTTTTATTCGTTACTAAACCTACTTCTGCATTACTCCTATTTGATTTTGTATTTATAACCCTGTATTCACCTGAGCAGAAATCTGGTTCCTCCTGCCACCGAAATTCACTAATTCCCACTATATCTATCCACGTCCCTTTTAAAATTTCCTAAATTGCCTACCCTATTAAGGAATCTGACATTCCACGCCAGTTTTATTTCTCCTGATAACGACATCACCTGAGTGGTCCCCGCCCGGAGATCCGAATGGAGTACTGTTTTACCTCCGGAATATTTTACCCAAGAGGATGCCATCAGCATTCAACCATACAGTAAAGCTGCATGCCCTCGGGGAAAATTGCGGCTGTAGTTTCCCCTGCTTTCAGCCGTTCGCAGAACCAACACAGTAAGGCTAGATCAGTCAAGGCCAGATCAGTCTGTCATCCAGACTGATGCCCCTGCAATTACTGAAAAGACTGCTGCTCTCTTCAGGAACGACACGGTTGTCTGGCCTCTCGACAGATACACCTCCGTTGTGGTTGCACCTACGGTACGGCTATCTGTATCGCTAAAGCACGCAATCCTCCCCACCAGCAGCATGGGCCATGGTTCTTGTGTGGCTGCGGGAGGGGGGTGGGCGGGGAACAGTGAACTACAAATAAAAATGACAATCGGTAAATAAACCCATCGCAGCCGGAATGCCAACATGCAAAACAAAAACGCTACGAAGTTATGCACCGAGCTAATACTTAGCATAAATTTACTGCATATAAAAACGGTAGATATTTAATATGCATTGGTAAATCAATTCCGTATGAAGAGTGAGGTAGATTTAAGATTATACTTTGTGAATGAGAGGCTCTGTTACAAAACGAAAGGTACAAAGCCCTTGCAGTGTAAAGAGAGTTAGTCCTAAGAAGGAAAGTGGAACCTCAAGTATGTGAGAAGGGACTGTGTGAGAGCACAGCTGGTGTGAGACTCGGGCGGTGGCAAAGAGCAGAGGAGCAGCCGTGGCGAGAGTGCTGCCGGCGACGCGGAAACATAGGGAGGCAGAGAGAATGGGGTGGAGGAGGAGGACGAGGAGGAGGAGGAGAAGAGATAATCGCCGGTGAACTTTCGCTCTGATTCCAAGGGGCCGACACCGTTGCGGTGACTCTGTCGCTCTCTGCTTCACAGCAAACACGTCGCCTCGGCTGCTCCTCGCGTCCAGCGAAATGTTTCCTCCTAACACTGCCTGAGAAGCCGCCAGTATGACAGATACCACCAGTAAACAGAGAGGCACCTGCTCAACAGCCAGGAGGCAGCGGGGCTATTACACGACCCTTACGCAGAACTAGCTAGACCTTACTCAAAATATGTAAGCTGATTTCCGTGGAAAATTACTTTCAAGACATCTTCAGTGGGTGTCAGATCAGCATCTGATTCGATATTTTTAAGCCAATAAACTTTCTCTCAGTTGGTAAATTGGATGCCACTTTGCAGTTTTCCTTTGCTAAATGTTCAGAACAGTGATCAAACAGTGCTATCTGAGAGAAAGCTGTTTGGCTTAAAAATAATGAATTAGACGTTGTTCTGCACCCACTGAGGATGCCTCGAAACTAGGCGAAACGCCTCTGTGCGCACAAGATAAATAAAAATATAAATGTGCAGCTAGCAAAAGGCACTGTTGCGTTGAAGTACTGTAATTTATATCCAGCTTCTGTGAAAATATGCAACAAGTGAAACTTGTTATTCACCTAATATTTGGCAGTAAGAACACTGGACGAACAAACAAAGTATGACGTATCAGTGTATGCAAAAGTATCATCCATAGTCTTAATGTAACGGCCACTTAGCTAGCAACATTAGCATTACGGTGCTTCAGTTGGAAAGTTCAAGTAAAACAACTCGCCGACGATCCTGCACAAAAGAAAAAAAATTTTCCACGGAAATCAGCTTACATATTTTGAGTAAGGTCTAGCTAGTTCTGCGTAAGGGTCGTGTAATAGCCCCGCTGCCTCCTGGCTGTTGAGCAGGTGCCTCTCTGTTTACTGGTGGTATCTGTCATACTGGCGGCTTCTCAGGCAGTGTTAGGAGGAAACATTTCGCTGGACGCGAGGAGCAGCCGAGGCGACGTGTTTGCTGTGAAGCAGAGAGCGACAGAGTCACCGCAACGGTGTCGGCCCCTTGGAATCAGAGCGAAAGTTCACCGGCGATTATCTCTTCTCCTCCTCCTCCTCGTCCTCCTCCTCCACCCCATTCTCTCTGCCTCCCTATGTTTCCGCGTCGCCGGCAGCACTCTCGCCACGGCTGCTCCTCTGCTCTTTGCCACCGCCCGAGTCTCACACCAGCTGTGCTCTCACACAGTCCCTTCTCACATACTTGAGGTTCCACTTTCCTTCTTAGGACTAACTCTCTTTACACTGCAAGGGCTTTGTACCTTTCGTTTTGTAACAGAGCCTCTCATTCACAAAGTATAATCTTAAATCTACCTCACTCTTCATACGGAATTGATTTACCAATGCATATTAAATATCTACCGTTTTTATATGCAGTAAATTTATGCTAAGTATTAGCTCGGTGCATAACTTCGTAGCGTTTTTGTTTTGCATGTTGGCATTCCGGCTGCGATGGGTTTATTTACCGATTGTCATTTTTATTTGTAGTTCACTGTTCCCCGCCCACCCCCCTCCCGCAGCCACACAAGAACCATGGCCCATGCTGCTGGTGGGGAGGATTGCGTGCTTTAGCGATACAGATAGCCGTACCGTAGGTGCAACCACAACGGAGGTGTATCTGTCGAGAGGCCAGACAACCGTGTCGTTCCTGAAGAGAGCAGCAGTCTTTTCAGTAATTGCAGGGGCATCAGTCTGGATGACAGACTGATCTGGCCTTGACTGATCTAGCCTTACTGTGTTGGTTCTGCGAACGGCTGAAAGCAGGGGAAACTACAGCCGCAATTTTCCCCGAGGGCATGCAGCTTTACTGTATGGTTGAATGCTGATGGCATCCTCTTGGGTAAAATATTCCGGAGGTAAAACAGTACTCCATTCGGATCTCCGGGCGGGGACCACTCAGGTGATGTCGTTATCAGGAGAAATAAAACTGGCGTGGAATGTCAGATTCCTTAATAGGGTAGGCAATTTAGGAAATTTTAAAAGGGACGTGGATAGATATAGTGGGAATTAGTGAATTTCGGTGGCAGGAGGAACCAGATTTCTGCTCAGGTGAATACAGGGTTATAAATACAAAATCAAATAGGAGTAATGCAGAAGTAGGTTTAGTAACGAATAAAAAAACAGGAGCGCGGGTAAGCTACTACGAACAGCATAGTGAACGCATTATTGTAGCCAAGATAGACAAGAAGCAAACCTTCGCTTACCACAGTAGTACAAGTTTATGTATCAACTAGCTCTGCAGACGACGAAGAGATTTAAGAAATGTATGATGAGATAAAAGAAATTATTCAGATAGTGAAGGGAGACGAAAATTTAATAGGCATGCGGGACTGGAATTTTATCGTAGGAACGGGCAGAAAAGGAAAAGTTGTTGGTTAATATGGGATGGGGGTAAGGAATGAAACAGGAAGCCGTTTGGTAGAATTTTGCACAGGGCATAACTTAATCATAGCTAACAATAGGTTTAAAAATCATGAGAGAAGGTTGTATACGTGGAAAGATTTGTATAATAGTAAGACAGAAAATTTAGGAACCATGTTGTAAATTGTATAACATTTACAGGGACAGATGTGGACTCTGGCCACAATTTATTGGTTATGAACTGTAGATTAAAACTGAAAAACTGCGAAAAGGTGGGAGTTTTAGGAGACGCGATCTGACAAGATCGGGGGAAAGAAATACAGTAGAAGAAGAATGGGTAACTTTGAGAGAGGAAATAGTGAAAGCAGCGGAAGATGAATTACGTAAAAAGACGAGGGTTAGTAGAAATATTTGGGTGACAGACGAGATATTGAACTTAATTGACTAAAGGAGAAAATATAAAAATGCAGTAAATGAACTGGCAAAAGTGAATACAAACGTCTTAAAAATAAGATCGATAGGGAGTGCAAAATGGCTAATCAGGAATGGCTAGAAGACAAATATAAGGATGTACAGCAAGTATCACTAGGGGTAAGATAAAAGGGTTGGAACTTTCATAGTGACAACTATTTCTTTACAGCTCGTACAAAATACATACCTGTTTCAAAGTTTTATTGACCTTCAAATTAGTCACCAGCATTGCGTATAACCCGTTGCCGGCGATGTGGAATTCGTAGGATACTCTTAGCAGTGCCAGTTGTGTTGACAGTTCCAGCGGCGCAGTCTATTGCCCGACGAATTTGTAGCAGTTCTGAAGCGAATGCCGTGAAGTGTTTCCTTCAGTTCAGAAATTGAGTTGAACTTACGAGGGCTTACGTCATAGGAGTTCGTATAGCACTTCGCATCCCCATGACTCAAACAAATCAGTAATAGCTTGCACTATACGTGCTTGAGCATTGTCCTGCAAAATGATGGGCAGTCCTGCAGAAAGTGTCATCACTTCTATCTCTAAGCTGATCGTAGGTTGTGTTTCAAAAATGAACAGCATAGAGACAGAACTGATGATACTTTCTGAAGGACGTGACCCTCATTTTGCAGGACAATGCTCAAGCACGTACAGTGCAAGCTGTCACTGATTTGTTTGACTGATAGGGCTGCTAAGTGCTATACCACCTACTGCACTCCCTTGACTTAAGCCTTCCTAAGTCCAACTAGATTTCTAAACCTAAGGAAACACTTCACGGAATTCGCTTCAGAACTGCTACAAATTCGTTGGGCAATAGACTGCGTCGCTCGAACTGCCAACATAACTGGCACTGCTATGAGTGTCCTATGACTTCCACATGGATGAAACGGGTTATACACAATGCTGGTGACTACTCTGAAGGTCAGTAAAACTTTGAAACTGGTATCTATTTTTTTACTAGCTGTCAGTAAATAGTTGCCACTATTGAAGTTCCAACCCTCGTAGATATTGACTACAGAAAAATAAAAGAAACCTTTGGAGAAAAGAGAACCACCTGTATGAATATCAAGAGCTCCGGTGGAGAACTAGTTCCAGGCCAAGAAGGAAAGGTAGAAAGGTGGAAGGAGTATATAGAGGGTCTATATAAGGGTTATGCACTTGAGGGCGATATTATGGAGATGGAAGAGGACGTAAATGAAGATGAAATGGGAAGTATGTTACTGCGTGAAGAATGTGACACGGCACTGAAAGATCTAAGTCGAAATAAGGCCCCGGGAGTAGACAACATTCCACTAAAGCTACAAACAGCCTTGGGAGAGCCATCCATGACATAACTCTACCATCTGGTGAGCAAGATGTATGAGACAGGCGAAGTACCCTCAGAATTCAAGAAGAATGTAATAATTCCAATCCCCGAGAAAGCAGTTATTGACAGGTGTAAAAATTATGGAACTATCAGCTTGATAAGTCACGACTGCAAAATACTAACGCGAATTCTTTACAGACGAATGTAAAAACTGCTGTAAGCTGACCTTGGAGAGGATCAGTTAGGATTCCGTAGAAATGTTGGAACACGTGAGGAAGTACTGGCCCTACGACTTATCTTAGGAGATAGCTTAAGGAAAGGCAAACCTACGTTTTTACCATTTGTAGACTTAGAGAAAGCTTTTGACAACGTTGGCTGGAATACTCTAAATTCTGAAGGTGGCAGGGGTCAAATACAGGGAGCGAAACGCTATTTAAAATTTGTACAGAAACGAGATGGCAGTTATAAGAGTCGAAGGGCATGAAAGTTAAGCAGTGGTTGGGGAGGGAGTGAGACAAGATTGTAGCCTATCCCCGATGTTATTCAGTCTGTATACTGAGCAAGCAGTGAAAGAAACAAAAGAAACAATCAGTTGTTGTGCTCTTCAGTCCTGAGACTGATTTGATGCAGCTCTCCATGCTACTCTATCCTGTGCAAGCTGCTTCATCTCCCAGTACCTACTGCAACCAACATCCTTCCGAATCTGCTTAGTGTATTCATCTCTTGGTCTCCCTCTACGATTTTTGCCATCCACGCTGCTCTCCAATACTAAATTGGTGATCCCTTGATGCCTCAACACATGTCCTACCAACCGATCCCTTCTTGTAGTCAAGTTGTGCCACAAACTTCTGAGCAGGTATTAAAATCAATGGGGAAGAAATAAAACCTCTGAGGTTCGCCGATGACGTAATTCTGTCAGAGACAGCAAAGGACCTGGAAGAGGATTTGAACGGATTGGACAGTGTCTTGAGAGGAGGATATGAGATGTACATCAACAAAAGCAAAACAAGGATAATGGGGTGTAGTCGAATTAAATCGGGTGATGCTGAGAGGATTAGATTAGGAAATGAGACACTTAAAGTAGTAGATGAGTTTTGCTATTGTGGGAGAAAAGTAACTGATGATGTTCGGAGTAGAGAAGATATAAAATGAAGACTGGGAATGACAAGGAAAGCGTTTCTGAAGAAGAGAAATTTGTTAACATCGAGTATAGATTTAACTGTCAGAAAGTCTTTTCTCAAAGTGTTCGTATGGAGTGTAGCCAAGTATGGAAGTGAAACATGGACGATAACTACTTTAGATAAGAAGAGAGTAAAAGCTTTCGAAATGTAGTGCTTCAGAAGAATGCTGAACATTAGATGGGTTAATCACGTAACGAATGTGGAGGTACTGAATAGAATTGGGGAGAAAAGGAATTTGTGCCACAGCTTGACTAGAAGAAGGGATCGGTTGGTAGGACATGGTCGGAGGCATCAAGGGATCACCAATTTAGTATTGGAGGGCAGCGTGGAGGGTAATAATCGTAGAAGGAGGCCAAGAGATGAATACACTAAGCAGGTTCAGAAGTATGTAGGTTGCGGTCGTTACTTGGAGATGAAGAAGCTTGCGCATGATAGAGTTATATGGAAGGTTGCATCAAACCAGTCTCTGGACTGAAGACCACAACAACAACAGTTCACTGGTGCTATTTGATTTTACATATTGTCATTTTATTATTTAGAGACAGTTAGTGGAGCTGTGGACGCTAGAAAATGCAGTGCCAAGTGGAAAAATCGGAACATTCGACACATTGTTCTGAGTTTAGGAGAATGGTGACAGCTTCGGAGCTAGCCAGGAATATTGGCGCCCTGTACGGTGATAATGCCATTGGACAGAGGAAGGGTGTCTCGTTTTAAGGAGGATTGTTTTGGCATTAGTGACTCTCCACGTTCAGGAAGACTTTCTACAGTTGACGAGGAGTGTTTAAATGTGTTGTTCCACAGTGATTTACGTCAGTGTACTCGAGAACTGGAGAATGTAATGAACTGTGCTCATTCCACCATCGTGCGATGTTTGCATGCAGTGGCGAGGTTCACATATCGAATGTGTGGTTTCCGAAAGCTCGAAGCCAAAATCACAAAAAGTCGGTGGGTGCCCATATCTACGTTTCAGATAGCTCAACTGCCTACTGAAAAACACCGACCATTCCTAACCTGTATCGTTGCTTGCAACGAGAAATGCTGTCTTTATGCTAACATAAGAAAAAGAAGGGAATGGCTGAGCGCAAACAAAGCACCCATAGAAAGACCTTCGCCCAGGCACAAAAGATTATGTTATGCATCTGGTGGAACAGCTACGATGTGGTGTATTACGAATTGCTTCCCCGAGATGTAACCAGCACTGCTGACATTCATTGTCAACGAACTTCCTTTCCGGATTGGAATGCTCTCCGAATATGGTTAAAGGTATTCTTCGTGCCAAAACCACTTGATTTCTACAGTGGTGGAATCTAAAAGTTACCCCACCATTGACAGAGTGTTATAAATGGTGACGCACAATATATTATTGATGACTAAAGCCTCTGTTATGCGTATTTGTTGCGTTTATTAAACTTATAGCAAAACGCTATGAACTTAGGCGCCAACCTAATACAACAAAAAGGCCACTAATTATCTAGCAGCAGAGCAGTAGAATTCTCTAAGTGTTTATTTCTGTTCCTTCTGTTTCTTAGTAGACTGCACAGCCAATAAACTATCGAACTAGCACTTCATACAGAGGCTTTTCGGACTACTTAACACTACACTACGAAACCGTTTTAAAATTTACGTTTCCAGTTGGCACCAATTCGCCTATCTGGTATTGTCATTACAGGATGTGAAACATATCATATGCGTCATACCATTGGAGACCTTATAATTGTAATTAACTAGCGCATAAACTATAAATTATGACTGACTTTACCGCGCGGGGTAGCCTCGTAGTCTGAGGTGCCTTGTCACGGCCGCACGGCTGTCCCCATCGGAAGTTCCAGTCTTCCCTCGGGCATGGGTGTGTGTGTCGTAAATTAGCTTAAGTAACATTAAGCAGTGTGTTAGCTTAGGGACCGATGACCTCAGCAGTTTGGTCCCATATGACCTTACCACAAATTTCCAAATGACTCGCTTTGAATAAGATATGAAATAGTAAAATTTACGATAGTTTAGTAACAATACAACATTTTCCCCCTTTATTGTTGTAGGTTTAAAGCTGTTTGACAGCTTTAAGCCATGTATAAAACTTAACCGTCTGATTTAATGACAAATGCAAAGGCCAGTGAAACAATATTTCTTTTATTTTCTTGTCTAGTAGATTTATAATACAGTTTTTGAGAGATGAATCCTTACCTGGCTTCAGTTTCTTTTATCATATAGTTTTGTACCAATGACACATTGACTGAAACAGAAAATTTGCAAATCTGGCATAACTGGAATAAATAGGTAACGTCATTTTTAGTAAGAACAAACTCCCTAATAAAGTATAAACGTAAACAACCTTTTACTTACAACTAGGGGACCCACGTGAAACTTTAGCACTTTTATAGTATTAAACAATGACAGTATTTGAAATGAGTGTAGCTGTTGCTGTAAGGGTTGTTGTGGGAAAGAAGAGAAAATATCTTTGAAAGGGATCTGAACGAAGTGAAATAATAATCATGAATGTACGATACATTCTTGTTCGTACATTTAGTTGTACATCAGTTTGAAAAGAAATGTTCACATAATAACACAGTGCCTCAGTGTAAACGATATTTGAGGTAAGAAAATAATCGTGAAAGTTTTGCTCTTATTGTTCTCTAAGGGATACAAAAATGTTAGCCGCTGCCGTTGCCGTTGAAACCGCTACATACATTTGTCCGGTAGGAAAGACGGGATTTGGTAAACAGAGTCCTACTGTTTGAAGCGTATGTCCCTGCGACATATTTCTAGTGATCGTAAATGCAATTTTAATAGGCAGTTGTCATCTTCTCGATTGAAAAGTAATGCTTGGACCAGTTTTTCTGTTATATTACAACAGTCAGTTATCTGAGCATTAATCGTAAACAGCTGACCCTATTGACGCATAATCACCGACCTAACACAAGAAAGTGTATTTTCTCTGAAAATCAACATGTACAACGGACACAGGTAATGTTTTACCGTAGTGGTCACGGCTATTATCTACGACAATGCTGTATGCAATTTATCCTGTTAATTGGTACTTTAAAACAAATAAAATTATATTTGTAACAAAATAATATCTAAAGGAAGTCTCTTATATGTGATTAATAAGTTAGTTTCGTAAAATATACGTATGAAGTGGCCCTACGATAGTTAAAAGTTTCCACAAATAATAAGTTTTAGAGCAAAATCGGTATGCAGTGTGAGAAGCAGAGTAAAAGTCTACCTTCAAAGAGTAGGATTGTAGTTAGCAAATCCTATCTTCACTCTCGGACAACTATATGAGCTCTTTCAAGGGTGACTAAACGAACTAACATTTCCTGTACGATTAATATATGCTGAGAAAAATGGTTGTTGACTTGAGAAATAATATATACGATGTAATAATGCGTCCACTGGCTTAATTACCTTCCTCTTTCATCCTTAGAGCATTTAAGGAGGATAAATATGCGTTAACGGAAGTAATGTGGACAGCCGGTGGGCAGTGGACAATGGCTGATATAGTGGATTTAACAGCAGTTCTCAAGTTTTTTTCGCTATAGACGCTAATTGGTAAAATTCAGCTGAAATAGTGAATGAGCGACTTGAATTCAAACTACACGGTAATTATGATCTGTGAGTGGAAACCAAATAACGAACTACGATATCGTGAGAAACACGGACTGTCATCGTGGATGTCAATTTGCCGTGAGTGATCAACATTGTGCTGGGTATTTGTGCTCTATATAATCAAATGTTGAAATGCTGCGACAAGTTTTCGACAACAAATAACAGAACAGGACATTATCAACGCCACTTCACATGGACCATTAATTAATTTGGAATAGAAACTTCGAGATCGACGAAGACCAGCTCCCCCATTCATCGGTCACGGACCACTTTGGAATACAGGAACGTGGTAAGAGTTCGCTAAAACACGAAGGTTGTCTGATGAAACGATACGAAATTTTCCTTATTTAAATTTGAGGCGCGATTTGTGTTATAATTATTTTAAAGTTATCCGTGTACCAACAGCCGCTTCTGTCACCAGCAAAGCTTATCAACTATGGAATGGAAAGGGTGTCTCATAAAGAATGCAGTTTTTAAATTGAGCACCTCTTTCAATTTTTAGATTGCGGGATGTAAAATTTAAGCGACTGTCATCAGTTGATACTGCGCTTACCAATTATCATTTTAATGGGCATTTATACATCTTGTTATCAGCTAAAACGGAACGATATATGATTTTGAAAGTGCATTTTGAGCCGTTCCGAGTCGGTACGTCGAGATACGTCTTCCGCATGCCATCTTTGCCTTTAGCGGAGGGCGAAGGAGTGAGTCGCGCGTCTGCAGATGGTGGAGCACAAGTGTGGCACAATGTGTGGTGATTTGAGCCTTGCGATTTCTCTATTGGACGACTAAACTTCTGTATTCCGCCTGGGGCCGCGTGTCCGAGCATGAGTCTTCATCCTGGCGGCTCCGGAGGACGCGGGTTTGCAGAAGCTATTCCCACTGTGGAAGTCCGTGGTTGTGACGCCTTGGTTAAGAGGGAGGCGTGCCGTCTTGGAATTACGTGACGTACCTGAATTCTGTAGGGTGAATTTGGGGACAGCGTGAGGTTCGCAAAGTTTTACTTTCTATTGTCTTCTCCAGTTCGTCGCCGGCAGCTGATGAGTCTTACCCGCCTTCAAGGATACTGGAACTCTAAAAAATACCTGCCTAATTACCCTTGGTGCTTAAGGCGCGGTCGTGACTACGTTGAGCGCGAGTTCAAGAGGCCTACACCTGATTGTACTAACTGCTCGGTTTGTGAGTTTCTGTAATTAAGACATACTATGTTTTTACCTTCTTATGTACCATAGCTTTGTGGACTTTAGTTCAAGTTACCTCATTTATTGCTGTGAGTGGCTATGATGCTTGCTAGTTAATTTCTTAAATCTGGGAGAAAGTGATTCGTGCCAATTGCTTGGTTTTAAGATACTGTCTGCTAATGTAATCGAAGTTCGTTTGCCAACCGTGTGCATCCATCAAAATGTTGTTGATTTTCAGTCCAATATGAGGGTCCCTTGCTATTGGTAAGCCACCGGGCGTTGTGTTGAAACTGAATTGCTGTTGGCAATCGAATCTTCTTATCCCCTTCTTGAGATTTTGGTGTACGTTCAGTAACAAAGCCCGTTTGTTTTAACTGCTATTAAATCTGGAGGGCTTGCTTTCTGCCCCTTTATTGGTATGTGGATGTGTAATTACACTCGTAGCCATACGATGTTCAGTTCCGTGACTGAGAGGTTAAAGATAATCTATGATTTCACTATTCGTTGAACTTAAACACCCTTTTTGTTTCCAGGAAACACTAGCCGTTACTAACGCTGTTCGCAGAACTGTCTCGATTATCCGGGAGGTTTCTTTGTAATTATGTATTTATTTGAAATGTGCGTGTGTTTCTTTGTGGGGAACTGAATGTAAATTTTATGGTCGTTGTTCAAGTTTCCGTTCCTTTGTCCAGTAGTATTGTGCAACATTCTGTGATATCACGCAATTGTAAACCAGTAAACAAGCTGTCAGAAAATACTATATGGTGAATTGCTAAATTGTTTGACACAAATTCTTCTTGTAGTAGCTGTCGTTTTTAAAAATAGATACTACACTCCTGGAAATTGAAATAAGACCACCGTGAATTCATTGTCCCGGGAAGGGGAAACTTTATTGACACATTCCTGGGGTCAGATACATCACACGATCACACTGACAGAACCACAGGCACATAGACACAGGCAACAGAGCATGCACAATGTCGGCACTAGTACAGTGTATATCCACCTTTCGCAGCAATGCAGGCTGCTATTCTCCCATGGAGACGATCGTAGAGATGCTGGATGTAGTCCTGTGGAACGGCTTGCCATGCCATTTCCACCTGGCGCCTCAGTTGGACCAGCGTTCGTGCTGGACGTGCAGACCGCGTGAGACGACGCTTCATCCAGTCCCAAACATGCTCAATGGGGGATAGATCCGGAGATCTTGCTGGCCAGGGTAGTTGACTTACACCTTCTAGAGCACGTTGGGTGGCACGGGATACATGCGGACGTGCATTGTCCTGTTGGAACAGCAAGTTCCCTTGCCGGTCTAGGAATGGTAGAACGATGGGTTCGATGACGGTTTGGATGTACCGTGCACTATTCAGTGTCCCCTCGACGATCACCAGTGGTGTACGGCCAGTGTAGGAGATCGCTCCCCACACCATGATGCCGGGTGTTGGCCCTGTGTGCCTCGGTTGTATGCAGTCCTGATTGTGGCGCTCACCTGCATGGCGCCAAACACGCATACGACCATCATTGGCACCAAGGCAGAAGCGACTCTCATCGCTGAAGACGACACGTCTCCATTCGTTCCTCCATTCACACCTGTCGCGACACCACTGGAGGCGGGCTGCACGATGTTGGGGCGTGAGCGGAAGACGGCCTAACGGTGTGCGGGACCGTAGCCCAGCTTCATGGAGACGGTTGCGAATGGTCCTCGCCGATACCCCAGGAGCAACAGTGTCCCTAATTTGCTGGGAAGTGGCGGTGCGGTCCCCTACGGCACTGCGTAGGATCCTACGGTCTTGTCGTGCATCCGTGCGTCGCTGCGGTCCGGTCCCAGGTCGACGGGCACGTGCACCTTCCGCTGACCACTGGCGACAACATCGATGTACTGTGGAGACCTCACGCCCCACGTGTTGAGCAATTCGGCGGTACGTCCACCCGGCCTCCCGCATGCCCATTATACGCCCTCGCTCAAAGTCCGTCAACTGCACATACGGTTCACGTCCACGCTGTCGCGGCATGCTACCAGTGTTAAAGACTGCGATGGAGCTCCGTATGCCACGGCAAACAGGCTGACACTGACGGCGGCGGTGCACAAATGCTGCGCAGCTAGCGCCATTAGACGGCCAACACCGCGATTCCTGGTGTGTCCGCTGTGCTGTGCGTGTGATCATTGCTTGTACAGCCCTGTCGCAGTGTCCGGAGCAAGTATGGTGGGTCTGACACACCGGTGTCAATGTGTTCTTTTTTCCATTTCCAGGAGTGTATATTAAATTTTTGCATCGCTCTTCTGTCACATAAACGTGTACTAAAACATTTCTATTTGTTAGCGATTGCATGCTTTCTCATTGTAGGAATTGAAACTTAGAGGTAAGTGATTAATTCCTAAGGAACTAGGACAAATTTATTTGCCTCTGTAGTATTTGCTCCCACAACTGTGATAGTTTAGTGAAAAGCTCGTTTTTTTTGTCCCTGAACATAGATATTTTCAGAACCACATACAAAATTTTGGGTTTCCTATGTTTTTAACAGTATAACGCGGGTAAGTGTAACAGTGTATTAATGTCTTACTTGAATGCAAAGCAAACACTGTAGCACATATTTCGAGATGTGCTGATTTATGACATTTAATCACTTCTGAGACTTGTTGTTGTTGTTGTTCGTGACGTTTTTTTAAGTAATCAGTCAAAGCAAACAGTTTTTTTTTTAAATTGGTTTGATTGATATCGTAGGCATATGTTGTTCAGTAAATACGAGTATTTTGGTCACCAATGATGTTCAACCGGCCGGTCGGAGTGGCCGTGCGGTTCTAGGCTCTACAGTCTGGAAATGCGCGACCGCTACGGTCGCAGGTTCGAATCCTGCCTCGGGCATGGATGTGTGTGTGGTGTCCTTAGGTTAGTTAGGTTTAAGTAGTTCTAAGTCCTAGTGGACTGATGACTTCAGCAGTTAAGTCCCGTAGTGCTCATAGCCATTTGAACCATTTTTTTTATGTTCAACCCTTACTTGAGCCTAGCCCTCCGCCGACTAGGCAACCCCAAGCACCAGCTGTGTAAAATTTTCGCAGTAGAGCGTGGTCGACTTTGGGTGTAGGATATTGGTATGGTATTGGACATCAACCGTAGAAGTTTTTTGCATAATTGATTGTTTTAACAAGGCAAGTTTTTGCTTTTTTTCGGTTTTGGTGTTGCAGATCCGTTGCCTTCCGAATGGAGTCTCAGGCTGTTTGAAAAAGGAACAACTTCAGTATGAATGTAAGATCCGAAGCCCTTTGGATGCTGGGGACGTTTTTGAGTTGAAGCGACTGAATATGGCGGCGTGTGTTCAGTGCAGGTAGCAGAGGAGATGTGTTGGGTAGGTAAGAGTGATCACACAGCACTGCGCTGGTTCCGTATCCTAACTCGAGGAAAACTTGACAGTTTTGAACGATAGTTTTCTTTCACATCATGCAGTTTTATTGCATGCACGCTCAAATTTGTCTGCGGAGGATGGAGCGCGATGTCGCAGTTGCTACTGACCCCAGTTGTCAACCTGTTATTGGACAAATCCGCAGCAAAATAATTAGGTTAGAAATTGGTTTGAGTAACTTTTGGTGCAGAGGCAGCAAGGTTTGTGTGGCGGTAGGCTCCTAGGTTATTGAAGGGAGGCAGTTCTTCCAGGTCCCTGGAGATGGGAGTTGGAGGACGCCCAAGTTCCCTTTGCTGAGTTACCTAATCATTTTTTGCGGGTGTTTCATGGTCTAGGGCGGCTCAGCGTCAATATCCAGGTGGGAGTAGTTGAATTTTTGTGGTTTATTGTGAAGTTAGAGGAGCAAGTTATTGTTTCCCAGCTATCATGGGATTTTCCAATTGCTGTAACCGTTATCACAAGGGTATTTGTGGGGATAAATGGGGAGGCCCGTAAGGGAGTTGCATGCACGCGTTCTCGGAGAGCGTCTATCGGCCAGAGTTAAGTGACCTTGTTAACTAACATTTCTATTGTGTCCATGATAGTAAGACAGATTGGCTACGTATGTTAATGAGGTGCATACCTCTGCTGTGGCCTTGGTTTGCATCACCCTCAGCAGGAAATTTTTGCCACTAACCCCTAAGATCGGTCAAGAATTTTATTTGCGGAGCGCCCAAGCAATATGGGACAGATGAGTTAAAAGCAATATGTTAGACATGTGTGACATTAGGATCTGCATCAGGAAACGTTACACTGTACGGAGTAACACGTTTCATATTTTAAGTTGGAAATGCGAAAATGCATACGTATGTTCCGGAGCTACCAGAAGCACCAGCTTCAGCATTGCACAGGAAACTAAAAGGCGCTGCCTATTTTCGTAACAGGTGGTGTGTGGTGCCACAGGCGTTTGGGACATGAAATTGTGTGGTGGAGATGAAAGAAATTACTTGGGAACTACTGAATGGACTGTCCGCTAGCACTAACACAGAACATAGATAATAAAACTTGGAGATAACCACTGTGTCATGCAAAAATTGTGTAATAGTACATGCTAAAACTTCCTACTTAGTTGTAAACGCCATATATGGGCAGTAAAATATATACAGGCGTGGTAGGACCATACCATATATAGCACAGAACATTGCAGTTGTCCTAAGGAGAGTAAAATGAGAAATAAAACCTGTTTAAAAGCCAAGAGTTGCAAAGTTATGAGGTAGCTGTGTGTAATGCATGAGCTCAGATTATGAAATCTTGTGTAAGTTAAAAGATTTGTAGTGTACCATAAACGAGGTAAACACATGCAATTATCAAAGCCGTTTAGAATATTTCTTACATCTTACAGCCACTATCAACTGGTTTTTAATGCTCCTTGAACTTCTCCTCCATCATAGTTACTTTTAATTTAAAGACACGGTGTGCAAACAAATAGAGAGTCTGTTCATGAGACCACCAACAGGCAGTACGATAGCCAATATTCTTATTAACCATACAGAATGTAAATTTTGTAATACCCAATCCATTCATAAGGACAGTTTACACGCTTCAAAAGAATTTGTGGAACGGTTATATCAACGTCCTGTATGTTAAATCTATTTTAATACACGCAAGTCTTACTGCGTGGCTTGAGTCCGTCGTTTCCAATGTAGGAAACAGTTAAAACCATTCGCGATCTGTTGGCTGTGTTAGGCATTAATTGGTCAGGTGACCGCTCAGAAGGAATTGAATACCGATGTCCCATTCTATTCTATTGAGGTACACAGATGGCAGTTGTTATTTGTGGACATTGTGTTCGACCGAGGATGTGCGGTGCGACATCTTAAAGCGGACAAAGTTCAAAGGGCGGTCTGTTTGATCCAGAAAGTGTGTAGACTTTCGGTCGTATTGCTGTAGATGTCAGTGTCTCTCTCTGTATGTGATCCATAGGTTGTGAACATAGTAGAGGGAGCCAGGTCAATACATAAGGAGAGTTGGACCAGGTCGCCAACACATGACACCTCGACTTGAAGACCGAGCCCTGGCTATCTCTTCATCGCCAGACCACTGAAAGACGATCACAGAAAGGCCAATGGAGCCGCTGAGTCCGATGGTGAACTATGGTGAACCGATCATGAGAAAGGACATTACAACGCAGACATCCTGTTCAACTACTCCAGTTGACACGACTCAGTCTGGCAGCTCGCCATCACTTCTGTTGTTTCCATGTCAACTGACAACTTCATTACTGGAGAAACGTATATTCACAGGCGGGTCTAGATGTCCTCCGACGCTAGGTGATGGCGGTTTTCTTTTCCAACGGCCCGTGGTGGTCATTACATGCTAAATATTGTTCCGAAACTGACAGGTTCTGTGATGTTGTGGGGAGACTTCAGTGTTGGCAGCCATACGAATCTTGTCATTGTAAATGGTTGACTTGTCGCTACGCAGTACATCGAACAGATCATGTTGGGTCATTTTATGGCTGCTGCATACGTTCGTGGTCCTGAATTCCTGTTAATGCCAGAGCCCGTTCGGCGGGAGTCAGCAGAGATGTCTTGCGAAACCTGGATACTGAAGTAATGAGTCCCTACCTGATCTCCTTACAGCATAAGCGGCTCATCGTTTGACAGACATGGTAGTGATCGTCCTGTTCCACTTAAGACTCTCCAAGACCTCTTAACGGCTCTCGCTGAAGAATGGGTACGGATACCACAGGGTGACCTCCACAGACTTATTGAATCACGTAGGTGTCAGGGAATGATAAACGTTCACGGAGAGCATATACACTAGAGAAGCTCTCCAAGTCAAATGGAAAGCACTGAGGCTAAAGCGATAATTTCTCTTTCCACTTTGTTTTCGACGCTTGTCGCACATTTCCGTTCTTTTTGTGTTAACGATCGAGTACGTGATGATATTTTATTGTGTACTTCATTTTTGAGTGATAAATGTATCATTTGGTAACTTACCCTTTTCTCAATTATTGCTCAGTGGATGACATCGGAAGTTCTCTGAGGCTTTTTGCAGATGATGCTGTGGTGTATAGAGAGGTTGTAACAATGGAAAATTGTACTGAAATGCAGGAGGATCTGCAGCGAATTGACACATGGTGCAGGGAATGGCAATTGAATCTCAATGTAGACAAGTGTAATATGCTGCGAATACATAGAAAGATAGATCCCTTATCATTTAGCTACAAAATAGCAGGTCAGTAACTGGAAGCAGTTAGTTCCATAAATTATCTGGGTGTACGCATTAGGAGTGATTTAAAATGGAATGATCATATAAAGTTGATCGTCGGTAAAGCAGATGCCAGACTGAGATTCATTGGAAGAATCCTAAGGAAATGCAATCCGAAAACAAAGGAAGTAAGTTACAGTACACACGTTCGCCCACTGCTTGAATACTGCTCAGCGGTGTGGGATCCGTACGAGATAGGGTTGATAGAAGAGATAGAGAAGATCCAACGGACAGCAGCGCGCTTCGTTACAGGATCATTTAGTAATCGCGAAAGCGTTACGGAGATGATAGATAAACTCCAGTCGAAGACTACAGGAGAGACGCTCAGTAGCTCGGTACGGGCTTTTGTTAAAGTTTCGAGAACATACCTTCACCGAAGAGTCCAGCAGTATATTGCTCCCTCCTACGTATATCTCGCGAAGAGACCAGGAGGATAAAATCAGAGAGATTAGAGCCCACACAGAGGCATACAAACAATCCTTCTTTCCACGAACAATACGAGACTGGAATAGAAGGGAGAACCGATAGAGGTACTGAAGGTACCCTCCGCCACACACCGTCAGGTGGCTTGCGGAGTATGGATGTAGATGTAGATGTAGATGGCAAACGCTCAAATTCATGTTCCCCTAATTGTTTTGAGCGCTGCAGCGTGCCGCGCGGAGTGGCCGGGCGCTTTGAGGCGCCATGTCACAGACTGTGCGGCCCCTCCCGACGGGGGTTCGAGTCCTCCCTCGGGTATGGGAGTGTGTGTTGTTCTTAGTATAAGTTAGTTTAAGTAGTGTGTAAGTCTAGGGACCGATGACCTCAGCAGTTTGGTCCCATAAGAATTCACACACGTTTTTTAGTTCTGCAATTTACCACCGTCGGTATGTGGACGACGTTATCCGTATACACAGCAGTACAATAGAACAGGATATGCAACTCCCACAGGATTTGAACTGTGTACATCCTGAAACAGATTTCGCAATGTAGCATCAGAATAACATGCAGCGGGAGTAGCCAAGCGGTCTAGGGCACTGCAGTAATGGACTGTGCGGCTGGTCCTGGTGGAGGTTCGAGTCCTCCCTCGGGCATAGATGTGTGTGTTTGTCCTTACGATAATTTAGGTTAAGTAGTGTGTAAGCTTAGGGACTGATGACCTTAGTAGTTATGTCCCATAAGATTTCACACACATTTGAACATTTGAATAACCTGTCGCTTCCATATTTGGACCTAATTATCTCCATACGGGAAACTTGCGCCACTTATGGTATCAACACGGAAAACTCAGTCCCCAACGTCATTATGCACAATCCATCTAACAAACCCTAGAGGTATAAGATGGTAGCATTTCGCGCCACGTTACAGATACTAAACGATGTGCATTTAAGGGCACAGAACAATGAAAAAAGAAACTTAAAACATTAAATTTAGGCTGTACATATTAACGATTATCCCATACAGGCCATTGTTTCTCTCCGCCAATGTAATAAGGAGTCGTAAGAACGTCAGTTAGAAAGTACCCATACACTCACTGCCAAGAGTAGCCATGTCTAGTGACCATATCCGAAAAGTTAGATAAATGACTGAAGAAATCTAGCTTTGACCCAGATTTCCACATGCCCAGCGGAGTTGGCCGAAAAGACAGACAACGAGGAACTCGCAGCAAAAAACCACACGTGCAGGAGCATATTTACAGACTAAAATGATATGATGGTGATAGTTGATGCTTCAGTCAAACTGAACGCACGTTTTCTACTTCAGGGAGCGCCAGACGTAAGGAATTCTGAATTGGACCTAATTAACCATCTCAAGGACTTCAACCACACAACCTCTGATATTGGACAAAAATCTTGATATTATCCATCAGGAAACCAAAGGAAGACTCCTGGATCTGCTGGAAGAGCTAGAAATCAAAGTAGTCCAGACTGTGCGTTAAATGATCAAACCACGCTCAAACAAAGATCCAGTCTCAAATTTTGCTGCACGCCCTGAATCTCCGTCCTTCACTTAGTCCTTCATATCAGAGTAGCTCTTGGACCCTACTTCCTGAATTATTCGCTGCAGTTTTGGCCCTTTACAGCTCTCCCTAGTACCTTAGAGCTTGTTTTCTAATGTCATGACAGATGTCCTATTCTGCAGTCCTTTCTTCTTGTCATTGCTTCACGTGTATACCTTTCTTTGCCGATTTTGCGGAGGGCCTCCTCATTCCTTATCAGTCTACTTAATTTTCAACGTTCTTCTGTAGCGCCATATCTCAATTCTCTACCGTTCTGGTTCTCCCACTGACCGTTATTTACTACCATAAAATGCTCTGCACCAGGTGTACATTTCCAGCAACTTTTTCCTACGTTCGTTCACAACTGATTTCTCGTGGCCAAGAATAGCCACATTGCCGTTGATTTTCCGCCTTGTAGGTTCTCCACTCTTCATTCTGTAGGGTTACATTGCTTCCAAAGTAGCACAGTTCCTTAATTACGTCCTCTTCGTGGCCACCAATTTTGATGTCAAGTCTCGCTATTCTCATTTCGGCTGCTTCTCATTACTTTGATCTTATTCGTGTTTACTGTCAATCTACATACTGTCCTCATTCGAACATTCAATTTAACAGATTCTCACTTTCAGTGAGGGTAGCAAAGTCGTCAACGAATCTTACTGTCGTCCAATCTTTCCCTCAGCATTTTTGGACTTCCCTCTTTCGCATCGATATATTTTCATGTCACCAATAAGTATGATTTCCGTGACTAGTTCAGCTGATGTCAAAAATATCTGTAAGAGCGACAAAATTTCGTAATACCTTGAATATTTCTCTTGTTACTGAAAGTTTCTTCGGAGTCACCTTCGTTATATTTATGTTTAACAGGGTAACATTTGTATTATCCTTTATGGAGATGTCCACTGCTTTTCACCTGAACGTCAAACGTTCCCAGGACTTCAGCATCATACCTCCCTTCACTCTCACTCTCCCGGGCAATTCTCTTGAGCTTAATTTAAAAAAAATTGATGTGGCTATTGCTGCTGCTGAGTAAGCCTTAAAATCCAATATCTGGTTTCTAAAACTTCGTCTGACGAATATGTAATGCAGCTGGAATTACCCATGTCTGTTGTTTTCCATTCTTTTCTTGTGATTCTTGAACCGAGTTTTCGGTATTACTAGCTGAAATTTATTGCTTAACTCAGGTAGATTTTTTCCTATTTCATTCCTGCTGCCAAACATACATTCTTCTGTAACCATTCTTCTATTCCTTCCCACGCAACCACGTACCGATACCCCACGGTTATTAGATATTCATCTCCTTTTACGTACTGAATAACTATTCAGTATCGTCATACACTTTCTCTACCTCTTCATCTTCTATTTGCGACGTCGACGTGGATACCGGGACTATCATTGTCGGCATTCCTCTACTGTCTAATCCGAGAACCACCCTATCACTGAAATGGTGCATTAGCTCATTCTCGGTGCTACTTCCCTATTCATAACGAAACCTACTCCCGTCATACCATTTTCTGCAGCTGCAGATATTGTCTGCATTCGTCTGACCGGATACGCTTCTTTCCTTTCACTTTACTGACCCCACAATACCAAGATACAGTCTTTTTCCCCCCTTTTCAGATTTTTACTAGCATTCCTACCACTTTCAGACCACTGACATTCCGTGCTCCGACTGGTAGAATGTTATTTCTTCTTCGTTTATTCGATCATTTTCAGTTATTCATCTCTTCTTTGACAGTCCTCTGCCGGAGATCCGAATGGCGATATAAGCCGAAACCTTTTGTCAATGGAGAGATCATAATGACCTTTTACAATTACGGGTCACATGTCCTGTGGGTACATTTGGTGTGTCTTTAGTTCAGTGGTTTCCTTTGCCTTCTGAATTCTTATGCCGTTAATCATTATAGATTTTGGAGACTATTAAGCACAGTTTCCAAGGCCAAGGGCAAAACCCCGTATTAGCTCCTGCACTCTCTTTAACAAGTACTTTGGAAGAACTAAAATTTCTTATGTGGGAAGGCTTTGACCACCACTGCTAGTGATCTTTATTGAAAATTTAAGGAGTGACAAGGGTTTGAACACGGACGCTAGAATGTTTTGATTACTAACAAAAGAAAGATCAACAAATACACGTGGACCTAAACAGTTACGAGTGCCTAATGTAGCTCGGTGGTAAGCCTACGTGCGTGTGTCTCAAGATTGGGCAAACTGGTTTACTGTAATACACAGCATAATATGTCGATGATACACCCACAGATGTACGTCTCAACACAGCATGTCCTGCTGAGCGGTTAAACTTGGTGTATCTGAAGTACGGGAAACCCTGCGCTGAAAACGTTAAATATCTTCTAGCGTTTTCATTGTCATACTAGGTTTATATCAGATTGTGTCATTATTTGACACCAGTTTTTATTTGTTGTGATTGACACGTTCTCATGTGCTACAACACAGCTGCTAATACGTTTTGATGTCTGCGTGTTTTTAACTTTTTTTGTAATTGACTACAAAACCTTTAGCTTTTTCCAAGTTGTATAATCTATGAGCTCATGCATTAGACACACCTAGCTAACGATTTTACCACTCTTGGCTTCCAAGCTGATATTTCTGTCACATTTCATTATCCTTATGAGAACTACAAACTGATTTACTATACACGATGGTCCACTGATCGTGCTCGGGCCAAATATCTCACGAAATAAGCGTCAAACGAAAAAACCTCAATGAACGAAACTTGTCTAGCTTGAAACGGGAAACCAGATGGCGCTATGGTTGGCCCGTAAGATGGCGCTCCCATAGGTCAAACGGATTTCAACTACGTTTTGTTAAACAGGAACCCCCATTGTTTATAACATATTCGTGGAGTACGTAAAGAAATATGATGTTTTAGTTGGACCACTTTTTTTTCGATTTGTGATAGATGGCGCTGTAATAGTCACAAACATACGGCTCACAAGTTTAGACTAGCAGTTGGTAACAGGTAGGTTTTTAAATTAAAATACAGAACGTAGGTACGTTTGAACATTTTATTTCGATTGTTCCAATGTGATATATGTACCTTCGTGAACTTATCATTTCTGAGAACGCATAGCCGGCCGAAGTGGCCGTGCGGTTAAAGGCGCTGCAGTCTGGAACCGCAAGACCGCTACGGTCGCAGGTTCGAATCCTGCCTCGGGCATGGATGTTTGTGATGTCCTTAGGTTAGTTAGGTTTAACTAGTTCTAAGTTCTAGGGGACTAATGACCTCAGCAGTTGAGTCCCATAGTGCTCAGAGCCATTTTTTTTTGAGAACGCATGCTGTTACAGCGTGATTACCTGTAAATACCATATTAATGCAATAAATGATCAAAATGATGTCCGTTAACCTCAGTGCATTTGGTAATACGTGTAACGACATTCCTCTCAACAGCGAGTAGTTCACCTTCCGTAATGTTCGCACATGAATTGACAATGAGCTGACGCATGTTGTCAGGCGCTGTCGGTGGATCACGACGGCAAATATTCTTCAACTTTCCTCACAGAAAGAAATCTGGGGACGTCAGATCCGGTAATCGTGTGGGCCATGATATGGTGCTTCGACGACCAATCCACGTGTCATAAAATATGCTGTTCAATATCGATTCAACCGCACGCGAGCTGTGTTCCGGACATCCATCATGTTGGAAGTATATCGCCGTTCTGTCATACAGTAAAACATCATGTAGTAACATCTGTAGAACATTACACAGGAAATCACCATACTTTGCACCATTTAGATTGGCATCGATAAAATGGGGGTCAATTATCCTTCCTCCCATAATGTCGCACGATACATTAACCCCCCCCAAGGTCGCTGATGTTCCACTTGTCGCAGCCATCGTTGATTTTTCGTTGCCCAATAGTGCATATTATGCCGGTTTACGTTACCGCTGTTGGTGAATGACGTTGCGGTCCTTACGATGAATCATTCACATAATTTGTAATGGGCAGGGAAAAGGCTGGTTGTCCAGAAAATAAATAACAAACTCGTCTGTTGAAAAGGACTATATTGTTGAGGCCGTGTGTCCTCCAATTAATCTGGTATACATACCATGTCTATAATGTCCAAACGCCGGCCACTGTGGCCGAGAAGTTCTAGGCGCTTCAATTTGGAACCGCGCTGCTGCTACGGTCGCAGGTTCGAATCCTGCCTAGGGCGTGGATATGTATGATGTCCTTAGGTTAGTCAGGTCTAAGTAGTTCTAAGTCTAGGGGACTGATGACCTCAGATGGTAAGTCACGTAGTGCTCAGAGCCATTCGAGCATCTGTCACCAACAGATTCTCCACACCTATCACTCTAGGCCACTCAGTCTCAACCAGAAGCCCATCTGCAACTATCTAAACCCTTGAGAATATAGCGAAGGAGACTGGTTAGTATAGCCCTACTTACAATTATAATTAAGTGTCGTGTGGCAGAGGGACAGGATAGACTTTCTCGCCTGGCCTAACCACGTCTAAATCAATAATTTTCCCGCGAAGAAAAAACCATTATATTATTGCCGCCGGCTACATAATCTGCACTAGGCCAACTCATGTCACATTCTCCCTTAAACAACGGAAATGTACAATTGTTTCTAAAATCTTACCTGTGTATAATGCCAAATACATCCATTTCCGCAACAAACGTAATCAAATTACTTATCTTAGCATTAACTGTGACGAACGTTTACACATACTCGGGTCAACTATTAAGAGGATTTTCATATAAAGGGTAAGTATAATTAAACTTTCAAAACGCTGTAGAAATAACACCACTGGTCATAAAGACGTCAAATAGCAACGGAATACTATCGGAGAAGGGGGAAAACGTATGGCAGAAGAAAAAAATAGTGTGAAAATTGATCAATAGGTGGCGCTTTTTGTGTCAGAATACGTAAATGAAAACACCTATCATGAGCACGACCCAGTGAAGTTGGTATAAACATGCCGGGTACACGGCTTTTCCTCCTTTTGCGTCTGCGACGTTCGCCATCTTTGTCTCAAAGCAGGATGGCGCTCTGCAGGAGGGAAACGCCATGGAACAAAAACATTTAATGAAAAATTTACCAACAGATGGCGCTGTAAGCGTCTGGACGTAAATGGGGTCGGCTACAAATAATAGACGATTTTCAATAGAGAGATAACATAGCCAAACGGTAGAAAAAAATCGTAAAAAATATGTTGTAAGACGTTATGGGACCAAACTGCTTAGGTCATCGGTCCCCTAAGCTTACACATTAAACTAAGTCACGCTATGGACAAGACACACACCCATGCCCGAGGGAGGACTCGAACCTCTGATGGGGGGAGCCCACGTGGACCATGAAAAAACGCCTGAGACCGCTTGGCTACCCCTGCACCAAATAATTCATTAATACGTTTACCTAGAGTTCGACACCTCTATTGATGTATTCATCAGAATGAAAATTTTCATTCTGGTGAAGACATACATAGAGGAGTCGAAATTTAGGTACATGTAGTAAACAATTGATGTGTTGGCAGAAGAGCCAACACCGTATAGCTAGAGGAGGCCGAAATGCACGCGTTAAAGTTCACGCAGGCTGGCGTGAGGTCTGGAAAATGACAAGGAATTATAGTAGCCAAAAATAGTACATAGCTTCTGGAATACTTAACTTTAATCCATAATTGTTGTACATCGGTCTGACGGTACAGGCTTTATAAACTCAATATAAACTGGTAATGGCGCCTTGCCAGGTCGTAGCAATTGACGTAGCTGAAGGCTATGCTAACTATCGTCTCGGCAAATGAGAGCATATTTGTCAGTGTAGCATAGCTAGCAAAGTCGGCTGTACAACTGGGGCGAGTGCTAGGACGTCTCACTAGACCTGCCGTGTGGCGGCGCTCGGTCTGCAATCACTGACAGTGGCGACACGCGGGTCCGACGTATACTAGCGGACCGCGGCCGATTTAAAGGCTACCACCTAGCAAGTGTGGTGTCTGGCGGTGGCACCACAACAATTATTTGCAAACGGTTGATTGTGTTATTTCTCCAGTCGACTTGTATACGGTTGCTCAAAGAAAGCCATGTTGAGAACTGTAATGACGCGATACGATGACTTTAAGTTGCACATTGCACCATCCGTACTGTTAATTGATAATGACTGCATAAGTTCAGCAGTCAAAAGACGTGGCACTATTAGTTGCGTAACCCAGTCCACAACGGCAAGGTCGTACCACATCGGATGGCAATAATCGATTTTAAATTGTCCTGAGACCAAAACCGGTGTAAAGAGCATAATTACGTCGGTTTATAATTGTAACTGTGTGAAAAACAACGTAAAAAGCAAAATGACATCGTTTCTTAACCGTCCTGCGGGCATAAACAGCATAAAAAGCAAAATGACACCAGTCTCTAACTGTCGTGAGAGTAGAGTAAGACATTTTGAAAATGCTGTCTGCTGTCACCTCTTTCTGCCACAAGTTAAAATTGGAAACTTGTGGTTAGGTGTTATGGGACCAAACTGCTGAAGTCATCGCTCCCTAAGCTTACGCACTACTTAATCTAACTTAAACTAAGTTACGCTAATGACAACACACACCCATGCCCGAGGGAGAACTCGAACGTCCAGCACAGGGAGCCACCCGGACCGTGACAAGACGCCTTACACCGCGCAGCTACCCCGCGCGGCTTGCCACAAGTTACAATCGAGAGACAGAATGTCCCACAACAGATCGGAGTGTCTCTTGTGTCAGGTTCCGAATGTATCGCGCGATGTGTGCCTTCAATTCAGCTACCTTCGTAACTGGAGTACTGTACAGAACGTCTTCCAGCTATCCCCAAAGCCGAAAGTCACACGGATTGACATCAGGTGATCTGGACAGCCGCGCTGTAGGCAAAAACAGATGATCGCGTGGCATCGTTCGCCGGGTGGCCCCATCCGGGGGAGTTTGTCCTCTGGGTTGCAAGACTTATTTCAGGCGACGCAACATTGGGGAACTTGCGTGTCCGTGATGAAGATGATGAAAGGATGATGAGGACAACACAACACGCAGTCCACGAGCAGAGAAAATCTCCAGCCCGGCCGGAAATCTATCCCTGGCGCCCTGCATGCTAGACAAACACATTACAACTCAGCTTAGCAAGCAGACATTGTGTAGGGAAATAACGGCTGAATATTTTAGCAATTCCGAACTCCCTATACAGCAGCCGTTTCACTAGCTGAGCATTGTGTGGACGAGCGCCTTTTTGCATAAAAATGATCCTACCCACATATCCACGTTGTTGAAGGGATGAAATGACGCTAGTGCGCAACAGACTGTCCCAAGCCGGCCGCGGTGGTCTAGCGGTTCTAGGCACTCAGTCCGGAACCGCTGGACTGCTACGGTCGCAGGTTCGAATCCTGCCTCGGGCATGGATGTGTGTGATGTCCTTAGGTTAGTTAGGTTTAAGTAGTTCTAAGTTCTAGGGGACTGATGACCACAGATGTTAAGTCCCATAGTGCTCAGAGCCATTTGAACCATTTTTTAGACTGTCACAGTTTACCAGTGACGGTGCAGGTAACAGGACCCGCAGGACTCATCGCCTCGAGAAAATAGGGCATTACGATAAACGATGCCGTCAAACAGTACCGTGCATTCACCTTTGCTGAATAAAGTGGTACCAGTTGATATCTGTGCGGATTTTCCGCTATCCGTGTTCTGCAGTACTTTGTACTGACATGTCTTTGAAGACGGAAAGGGGCTTTGTCCGTCCACAGAATGTTTCGTGATCAACCATTCTCCACTTCCATGTGAGCAAAAAATTCCAGAGCGAAAGTCTGTCTTGCTGTGAAGCGAGCAGGAAGCAACTCCGGAGCATGGGTGATTTTGTATGGATAGCAATGCAGGATGTTTCGTAGGATTTGATGCACCGTGCTCGCAGACATGTTCAACGTTCGAGCAATTCTCTGTGCACTGCAAGTCTAGAGATCACCGTTAAACCCCTCCTGCCGTGCTGTGAACACATCTTCGACAGGTGCCGGATCAACTGCTTTCCTCCATCTACCACACTGCACTTCAAAAGAACCTGGCTTTTCGAATTCTGTAATCATTTTCTCCAGACTCTTAGCAGACATTGGGCCAATGCCTTCTTTCATCCCCTAGAGTGTCGGGAACATCTGCCAGACTACTGCCGTACATTCACCATTCTTGTAAAAAGTCTCTTACCAGAAGTGCGTGATCCTTCATGGGGCCAGACACGTCGGACGACTCGAAAGCAAACTGAGGAACAGCCGTGTGCTGCGTGACTGTTCGGGTGCATATCCTGACGCATACAGTATCATCTATTGGTCTAATATCCTGATTATTTATTTTTTATTTTCTCTTTATTTATTATTGATAATTCCATGACTCGCCCTTGTAATGGTACTTGAATTACGTAACCATTACGGCACCTCACATCAACCTCTCGATACCAGCAATATTCTACTGTGTTTCTGTAAAATAGTTAACATATTTCTGTGACAAAATTCAGATTTGATTTCATTAATGTAGAGGTACTTCGATACATCGATATGTGTATATTGCAATGATATTATTCTTATGTGTATTCTTTCTCTTGTCACTATGATCTTGTAACTCTGATATTTGGGCGCGGCGTAAGCGGTTATTAGAGAGTCAAGCTTTGGTCGCCATGTTTATGAAATGTGAACTCTAACAGTGAGGAAGGTATCTTCAAGTATGTTTTGGAACAAGTTACGTGATATTGCAAAAAAAGTAATAAAAAAGAAGTGTAACTTCAATTCGGAATGCTGATTACTTTTTTTACATCGCCATTGTCCTAATTTGCAAAAGTTTAATCTTCAAGAATGGTTTATGAAACACATCTATAAAACTTTTGAATATCGCAGAGTAACACCTAGGCCTCTTTGCATCCGAGCTTGGAATCATCACTACTTAGATTTTCGACGATTGAGCCATGAGTTCACAACGAGACCAGCGTGGAAAACACGAAAAGATGAGTGCCTAGTTTATCCATTATTTCAAGAAACGACTTTATTAACTGTGCTCTAATGACACCTGCCACATAATATAACTTTGTTGTTGCCCGAAAATGCAGTATTTAGCAGCGTGAGCAACACTACAATCATAATTAATTTTTGACCTTTGTTGCGGTAGGGTTGTGAGACCCTGCATCAGTAATATGCTGGTCAAATTTAACATCATTCTGAGCAGTCGTCTTCTTTCTACAGCGTTTTGAAACTGGAATATTAATTATGGACATCCTATACACACAAGCCACTGACGAATCATTTTGTGTCTTCCCTACTTCAGGGAAATGGAAGTTTCCATTACTCTTATACCAAGGGACATCGTTACACTCAAACTTCGTCTTACTTACTTTTCCGCCAACCTGCTAGAATGTTACAGAAGCCACGTTGGCAACTACACGTGATTCATCTTCCGCACATGCGAACGTCCCCGCTGCTCGCCCTTCGGCTTCGTCTCTCGCCTTCTGGAACAATAACAAACATGACTGCCTCGTACTCCCTTGAATTCTGCCGCTCCCTTCTCTTTAAAATTCAGATTGAGATGTAACCAAAATTCACTTTATATGCGACAGCATCAATGAACGGAGATTTTTTTCACTGCATCGTTTCAAGCACTGTAAACAGTTGTATTATGATTGGTAATGAGGGTGGGCTGGTGAAGGAAATATTACTGCTACACTAAGACAGTTCAAATCGCCGCTAGTACCTTTCAGGTTTAGTTTTTCCATTACGTCCCTAAACTGCTTATGTCGAATGCCGGGAGGGCTCCATTAAAAGTCACAGCCGACTTCCTCCCTAATGCATCCACTAAGCGAGTATACACTCCATCTCTGATGATCTCTTCATTTGTAACCCCACAGTGTCATAAAAAATTACGGAACCCTCTCTTGTTTAGCCGTCCAAAGTTGTATTCACCCATATCGTTGGGCTTACCGCCAAACGCCTAATGCCATAATATATGACCCTACTTCTTCACACCACCTGACTTGCTCGAAGAAGTCTGTCTAGTGAGTACAAAGTGTGATCCGAAACAGAAATGCAGAGCGTAGACATATCTCGCGGATGACAGTATCTTGTAGAATTTTATGAAACATATCGTATGCTACAGTTAGATTGCATCTCTAGAGTGAGATGAAGTCCTACGGAGCGTAGATAATTCCTCTAGAGCTCTGTATTCGAGCAGCACATCCAGAGGGCAGAAGAAAGCTGAGTTCGGTCTCACGCTGTTTTTCTTGACTTCCAAAACGCTTTCGGTACAGTTCCTCAGCCACAGCGAATAGACAATTGTGCATACGAAATATTCATATAGTCAGACAGCTGGAATGGAGGCAACTTAGTAAACAGATCTAAGCAGTGTAATAGGACCGCTGCAGTACACTTTGTACGGGATGTTTTAGGAAGAAAAGTAAATATTTTAGTAGTTGATCCAGTTTTCTATTGATCATACAGAAACAACAGGTTACAGAGATTTAATTTCGCGTCTTGGAATGTATCAAGTACAACGCACTATTCAATTGAAAGAACGTAGACCTTCAACCACTGGACGCAGAATCTCTGCACGTATCGTTGAACCCCATACAAAAATATGGCGGTAATTATGTATGCACAGTCTCTAAAAATGATTTTGAATTATAGTATACGAAAACGAGTAAGCAAGACCAAAATGGAACACAGGATAAAAATCCTACTGGTAACGCAATAAGAAATGATAAATCGCCTTTGGTGGAGATACTGGATACTCTCAATTCAGTTCACTATATATGTGAATTAACAATAAGATATATATATATATATATATATATATATATATATATATATATATATATATGGTGTCAGTTCTTTTTGACATGTCAGAAAGGACGAACACCAATTTTGAACCAGCAGCCACTGCGAATCAAGACACAACTGATGTTGGATGCGTCTTAACAATGAAATGTTCTTCGAATGTCCTACGTGATCTGTGTGAGAAGCTACTGATAGGGAACTGAATATTTTCGTAGCTTTGTAAATACCACCTACACAGAACAGGAGAACAGTTTAAAAGAACCTGAGTTGTTCAAATGGTTCAAATGGCTCTGAGCACAATGGGACTTAACTTCTGAGGTCATCAGTCCCCTAGAACTTAGAACTACTTAAACATAACTAACCTAAAGACATCACACGTATCCATGCCCGAGGCAGGATTCGAACCTGCGACCATAGCGGTCGCGCGGTTCCAGACTGAAGCGCCTAGAAGCGCTCGGTCACAGCGGCCGGCGAACCTGAGCTGTGTATTATAGCAGCAAGTATAGGTACACCAGTACACAGACACATACAAATGGGAGATACACAGTGACGTACCTTTAGAGTCTGAGCCTTCCATATTCTGCAGAGTTTGCACATGGGAATATAGCTAGTTAACTGAATTTTGCTCTTTTTCTGGCATTCTAAGTACCAGCAACATTAGATCAGCAGCCCAGGTTGAGGTTGGCACTGTTGACCAACCCGTACATAAGCCTGTATGTTGCTGTATTGTTGGATGCTAACAAGGTCAAGGTTTGGAGGCTGGTTGGCAGCCAATGGCCAAGAGCCCAAAGATTATTCGCAACGATGTTTTTGTGATATGTATTTCGAAGACATTGCAGAAATATTATGGATTGGATCTCCTTCCTTTCCGCAAACACATAGGAGGGCGACGCTTACGTTGAGATGATAGATGAATCTATTGAACTTCCAGTTATTTAATTTCAGCCACGCTATAATTTTCATGAAGCTCTTTGATGTTGTGCTTTATTATACAATGGCACGCTAGGAAGTGTAGGATGAACTAGTGAGTAACGATTGTCTTTGTGTTTAGATGTCCGCGACCATTGATATTTGTGAAGAATTCATATTTAATAGTTCCATACCGAGATGCCTGCTTTGCTAGGGTATCTACTTGTCCATTTACAGGTATAAAGGTGTGCTCTTTCATTCATATCACCACGGTGTTGCAGCAATTCTTATGCATCCGAAACACGATGTCGACGGTTGCTGCAACTATGGGATTGCTACGGTTATTATGATGGGTTCTAATCAGTTGTAGGGATGACATATTAACCAGGGATGACGACTATTGTATCTCCTTTGTAAGTCTATGCGCACAGTGCGGCTTCCAAACTGGCAACCAACTCGGCTGTCATAGTAGCAGTAGGTGAATAAAGATTGTCTCGACCTTGTTGTCTGCACTCCACACGTATCGTGATAATCAGACAGGAATTCCATTGCCGTTGTATTAGTTGAATAGTGATTTTGACATTTTAAACTGGTCCTGGTATCAATATGCAGAGTCGACATATCGTATAACCTGTTGCAGTGCGTTAGAAGAGGCGTTTTCCACACTGTGCCTTAATGCCTGCATCTCCATACACTCAGACGCGACGGGGGCAATTTGCTTATTTCTCCAGTATCTTCTGCATATACAGTAGGATGCTCATTCCCGGATGTATTTAGCAAAGGGCTCATATTCGTCGAAATAGAGACGCAGGAGGAATTTCTTCCCGATGAATATTCGTAAGAATTTTGACGGTGGTTCATTCCCTTCAGCCAGTAACGTGTTGCTTGAAGTTGACATGAACGCTCTGATAAATATAACGAAGGCCTTGGACTGCACAGTGCCGCGTCTTTGGAGCGCGCTATCTGATGCTGACCCGTAGCATAGGCGTCCGTACTCAAAATGTGACCAGTATAAAGGAATCGCTATCCGCCGATCACAGTCTCTCCATACTCCCGCCATAGCTCTAATGGTATTGCAGACTTTTTCATATCTGATAATAATATGTCGAGCCCAATTTAGCTCATCACCGATAATCATCCCAAGATATTGAGTTGTTTTCACAACTGGAGAAGTATATTGTCCCAGTTGTACTGTTTGGGCAAATGGAATCAAACGGCGAATAAAGATCATAAGCGTAAACTTGCGGTCAGGGATTTTGAAGCCCCTTCCTGTAGCCCACTCAAGCATCGAAAGAGGGTTTGTGCGCATTTTCAGATGACAGGACTGAAGATTACTGGCTTCGAAATACGGTGATTATTTGTTTGTATTGCATTCTAAAAGCTATACCTCTGTATGTAATAAAAGAGGGACACATGCTATTTTTGTTGCTTTATTCGAATTAGTTTCTACGAACACCTTCTAAAATATTTACGTCATGTGATTAGAAAATTGATGTGTCAGACGATACGACGCGGCTGATTGTCAGTAAGTGAAGTCAGTCTCATCTATCACATGTGATTATCTATCCGGAGTCGTATCTGTTGGAGCGACCCTCTAAATCCGAAGGGAGACGCTAGGTGTATGCACTTATTTATTAGAATAACCAAAAGGAATATAATTCACAGATGAAAGAGATCGCTCACATAACCACTGTCCAGCCATTCCTTAAATACTGTTTGATGGCCGTGGTACCGCGTCATGTTGTACTAACGAAAGAGGTAGAGAGGATTAACGTAAGAGCTGCTACGGTCGTCGCCAGAGGTTCGTTCAATAAGCGTGGGGTTGTCATACTGATGGTCTACAGACCATGGTGTGGTGAGCTTGGAGAAAGGCTATCTACGTCTCACGGAGGGCTCTACTCGAATTTAGAGAGCACCTATTCGAATACGACTCAATAAACTTAATTATTTTTTCTGATATGCTTATCTCGTAAAGATCACGGAGGCAAAATAGGAAGAGTTGAGAGACATTCTTTCCACGTTCCAGCCGCGAACGCAATAGGAAGGAGAGAATGATTATGGGACTAGCAATCGCCGCCACTAAAATTAGGGTGGCTTTTGATCTGCAGATACGGATTCAGATGTAAACTCTGCCAAAGGATTATGCGAGAGTAGTTGTGTAGCCCCACCTTTGAAGCGTTTCAAAGATGGTCATTTTGCCCTAAGCGTATTTTTTAGTCGTGCACTTGGCGCCACACATACGTCACTTGTCAACTAACAGACGATTCCATGCTAGCCGTCTATGTTTTCTGGAGCGTTTCGTCTTTGTAGTACGAATCGGCAGCTATGTTTTAAGGGCAAGCGGAAGCTTTGGCTCGTGCCTGCCGACAAGGGCTCTGGGTGCGTTTTCATTGCAGGTGGGACGCTTCGTCTAGTTGAAGCACAAAGCATGCCGATTCATGGCACCATGGCCCAAGCGATTTACTGGTATATACTCGTGCTTACGTCATGAGCGCATTCGAATAGCAACTCTTCAGTACTATGGTGAGAGTGCTAGAAACTAAGAGCATTCGTGTTGTATTAATGTTGGTGGAATTCACGAGTGCTTGGTGGTTGTGTATAACAGTGGCCTTTTCGCGTTGAATTTTGCAATCCATGGACGCCTTTGTTCATGCTTTTATCTCTTCAGAAAACGTGGTGATCCGTATCTATTTTTGAATTACGAAATCCACTACTTAAACTGACTTATGAACTGTTTCTCTCACACGCAAAATAATGTTTGAGAAATTTTTTGCTTTATTTTGTATATTCATGTGCTATGATTTTCTGAGTGGATGTTAAAAGTGTAATCCTATAATTGTAATTCCCATGACGAATAACCTTATTTATATTGTCTTTTGAAACATTATACTGCATTTATCATACAATTGGCCTTCGCGATTTTATTGACTTGCACCTCTATCTTTTTTCTTGAATTCCACAACGGGTTGCCTACCACCATATGCGAATACATAAAATTAGCAGATTTGCTTCATAAAACCTGCTCCATTCACTTTTATTACTATCTATCCAGTGGCTATGATTTATAAGTAAGAAGAACTTGCAATTATCCTCCGTAAGAGCTTTATGGCACTACAGGTATGGCGACGTAAATTCAGTAATCCGAGACACGTGGTGATGGAGTCAACGTCATCAAAACTTTTTTTTTCCGCACATGAGCTCCTAGCTCTTTTCAGGCTAATAAGTTGTGTAGCTCACAAACGAGAAACAATCTCGTGCACAAACTGAGCCTATAAAGTCTTATATACACTGAGCTGCTAAAAGTCATCGAACAGCGATATGAACATATACAGATGGCGCTACCATCGGATACACGAGGTATAAAATGACAGAGCTTTGGCTGAGCTATCGTACATACTCTGTTGACTCGTGTGAAAAGGTTTCCGACATCGTTATGGCCGCAAGACGGGAGTTGACAAACTCTGAACGCTAAATCGTAAACGGAGCTAGACGCATTGGACTCTCCATTTCGGAAATCGCTAGTGAATTCGGTATTCCGAGATACGCAATGTGAAGAGTTTGCCGACGGCCTTAAGGTAACGACAGTGAGCAGCGGCGTTTGCGTACAGTTGTCAGTGTTAACAGACAAACAACACTGTGTGAAGTAACCACAGAAAACAATGTCGGACGTACGGCGAACGTATCCGTTCGGACAGTGCGGCAAAATCTGGCGTTAATGGGTTATGGGGGCAGACGATCGACGCGGGTGCCTTTTCTGACAGCACATCACCTGCAGCGGCTGTCCAGGGCTCGGGACCATATCGGTTGCACCCAACACGACAGGTGAGACGAGTACCGATTTCAGTCGGTGAGAGCTGCTGGGAGGGTACGAGTGTCGCGCAGGCAATACGAACCATGGACACTGGTTGGCAACAAGGTGTGCACGCTGGTGGTGGCTCCATAATGGCTTTGGCTGTCCTTACGTAAAATGGACTCGTCCCTCTGGCCCAATTAAACCGATCAAAGCCTATGTTCTGCTACTTGAAAAGTATTTGGAGCTGATCATCGACTTCATATTCCCAAACAAAAATGGAATTTTTATGGATGACAATGCACTGTGTCACCAGAACACAACTATTCGCAATTGCTTTGAGGAACATTCTGAACATTTATAGCGAATGGCATGGCCACTTAGATCGCCGTCATGAATCACATCGAACATTTATGGGACGTAATCCCACCCCCATGAACCATGGACCTCGCCGTTAGTGGGGAGGCTTGCGTGCCTCGGGGATACGGATAGCAGTCCGTATGTGCAACCACAACAGAGGGAGTCTGTTAAGAGGACAGACAAACCTGTGGTTCCTAAAGAGGGGCAGCACCCTTTTCAGTAGTTGCAGGGGCAACAGTCTGGATGATTGACTGATCTGGCCTTGCTGTGCTGGTACTGCGAACGCCTGATAACAAGGGGAAACTACAGCCGTAATTTTTCCCGAAGGCTTGCAGCTTTACTGTATGGTTAAACGATGATGGTGTCCTCTTGGGAAAAATATTCCGGAGGTAAAATAGTCCCCCATTCGGATTTCCGGGAGGGGACTACTCAGGAGGACACTGTTATCAGGAGAAAGAAAACTGGCGTTCTACGGATCGGAGCGTGGAATGTCAGATCTCTTAATCGGGCAGGTAGGTTAGAAAATTTAAAAAGGGAAATGGATAAGTTAAAGTTAGATATAGTGGGAATTAGTGAAGTTCGGTGGCAGGAGGAACAGGACTTTTGGTCGGGTGATTACAGAATTATAAATACAAACTCAAATAGGCGTAATGCGTAAGTATAACAATGGATAAAAAATAGGAGTGCGGGTAAGCTAGTACAAGCATCACAGAGAACGCATTATTGTGGCCAAGATAGACACAAAGCTTAGGCCTACCTCAGTAGTACAAGTTTATATGCCAACTAGCTCTGCAGATGACGCAGAGATTGATGAAATGTTTGATGATATAAAAGAAATTATACAGATAGTGAAGGGAGACGAAAATATAATAGTCATCGGTGACTGGAATTCGATGGTAGGAAAAGGAAGAGAAGGAAACGTAGTACGTGAATATGGAAGGGGGGTATGAAATTAAAGAGGAATCCACCTGGTAGAATTTTGCACAGAGCATTACTTAATCATATCTATCACTTGATTCAAGAATCATGAAAGAAGCTTGTATACATGGAAGAGGCCTGGAGATACTAGAAGGTTTCAGATAGATTATATAATGAAAGACAGAGATTCAGAAACCAGGTTTATATTGTAAGACATTTCCAGGGGCACATGTGGACTCTGACCACAATCTATTGGTTATGAACTGTAGATTAAAACTGAAGAAACTGCAAAAAGGTGGGAACTTAAGGAGATGGGACCTGGATAACCTGACTAAACCAGACGTTGTACAGAGTTTCAGGGAGAGTATAAGGGAACAATTGACAGGAAAGTGGGAAAGGAATACAGTAGAAGAAGAATGGGTAGCTCTGAGGGATGAAGTTGTAAAGGCAGCAGCGGATCAAGTAGGTAAAAAGACAAGGGCTAGTAGAATTCCTTGAGTAACAGACGAAATGTTGAATTTAATTGATGAAAGGAGAAAATATAAAAATACAGTAAATGAAGCAGCCAAAAAGGAATACAAACGTCTGAAAAATGAGATCGACAGGAAGTGGAAAATGGCTAAGCAGGGTCGGCTAGTGCACAAATGCAAGCATGTAGAGGCTTATCTCACTAGGGATAAGATAGACACTGCCTACAGGAAATTTAAAGAGACCTTTGGAGAAAAGAGAACCACTTGTATGAATATCAAGAGCTCAGATGGAAACCCAGTTCTAAGCAACGAAGGGAAGTCAGGAAGGTGGAAGGAGTATATAGAGGGTCTATAAGGGCGATCTACCTGAGGCCAATATTATGGAAATAAAGATGATGTAGATGAAGATGAAATGGGAGTCATGATACTGCTTGAAGAGTTTAGCAGAGCACTGAAAGTCGAAATAAGGCCCTGGGAGTGTACAACATTCCATTAGAACTACAGACAGCCTTGGGACAACCAGGCTTGACAAAACTTTACCATCTGGTGAGCAAGATCTATGAGAAAGCCGAAATACCCTCAGACTTCGAAAAGAATATAATGATTGCAATCCTAAAGGAAGCAGGTGTTGACAGATGTGAAATTACCGAACTATCAGTTGGTCAATCCATACCAAGTGGTCAAAGAAAAAAGTAGTTGGTGGCTTCACCATCTCAGAAAAAAATTAATATTTCCTGGGTGAATTCCTCAATGTGTAGTAGTCACAAAAATATTTTTTTTTTAAAATGAATTGCTTATTGTTTTGAAATGGCGGCCTTATTTGTTCTAGGCATCATGCGGCTTTACGTATCTGCAAGCATCTACGTTTTTTACAATTGTGCCGTAGTGGATTATCCTAAGCCTTTCAGATAAAATACGTTTGGTTCAACACACTGTGGGATACAAATTAACATCATTATCACTTAGCTGAATGTATTCTTTAATATATTTTTAAAAGTTCAAAGTTGTCACGCACAAATTAAGAAACTCTATTTTTTAACAGTAGACTTCCAAAGAAAGATTAATTTCTCAGATTTAATGCTTTTTCTGCTATTGCACTGTGTAGTGCAGTTACTTTTTATAGAGTATCAATGGTGAGCAGCTTACACTAAAAATACTCTATTTAAAAATTTTTTTTTAATTTTTCCATTTTGCGGCCTACAATGTCATTGTTGGTGGACCAAATGAAAATCTGAAAATTTCACTGTTAATAGACCTTTATGATATCAAACATAAGTATAAATTTCAAATTTGAGATTCAATTGGAAGTTATGGAAGAAAGATTACAAGCCAGCCGCTGTGGTCTAGCGGTTCTAGGCGCTCAGTCCAGAACCGCGCGACTGCTATGGTCGCAGGTTCGAATCCTGCCTCGGGCATGGATGTGTGTGATGTCCTTAGGTTAGTTAGGTTTAAGTAGTTACTAAGTTCTAGGGGACTGATGACCACATATGTTAAGTCCCATAGTGCTCAGAGCTATTTGATCCTTTTTTTTTTTTTGAAAGATTACAAACACAAGTCAAAAATACGTTTTTTAACATAAGCGATATCTAGGCTTAGGGAATAAAATACATCAGTTACAGTATATAATTTAATCATACCTATGAGTACTTACTTTTTTATTGAAAATAATCCTACTAATTACATTATATTGTTTTCATGTGAATTGTTTTAGTACATCGCTGACTGAACATTCGAAAAATATTTTCACTCAGTTTGGTTGTTAGATTCGTGCAGTCAAGTTGTAAATTCCATGGGAGACAGCTTCAATAGTACATTTTTAAGTGGCATCCAAACTTGATCGCTCACAGTTTTTTTAAAATATGTCCTTGGTCCTGGAGGGTGATATAATACAACATGTACATCTTGGTTTTGACAGTCAATATTATCAACTTCGCTAGTCCACCACTGTTCATTGTAAACACAAGCCACCATGTCTTTGTTCTAAACAACCAGTTGTACAAGTTTTCCACAGTGGTGAACTTCACTATAAGGTGATGTTGATGTGATCTTACACTTCAGTAACTTGAGTGAATGGGGTATGAAACAATGAAAAGATCGAGTGCCTTTAATCTTCTGACAAGTGTTGTACCTTTCCTTTCACGCATTGTCATAGACTTCTTGTATTTCTTCACATTGTACAAAAACATAGGTAATTCCTTCGTTATGCTTTTCACAGACTTCTAACATTTTTTGTCTTTTATGATATGATTGTCATCGGTCCACTGAAGTCTTGCTTCTGTGACAGCTCACTTGGTTGTACTCCTGACACCACCACAAGCATTCATTCCATGGCATGAAGAGAAAAAGTGTCATTCTACATCAACCCCAAAATCTTCTTTACGAAAGAAGACTTGCGGCCCCATCCGAAAAGTAAATCAGTTTTTTTTTTTAATGGAAGCGTGGTACTGTTTAATGTAGTTTGTTAATTTTAGTTGAAAAATGTGAACTTCTCTAGTACTGTGTTCCAGGTAGTCACTTATGACACAAAAGCTGTGGCTCATTAGTTTATCTTCATCTTTATAATAGAATACAGATGGATGAACTGTGGCCTGTTTGTTTACCCATTGGTGCCCTTTTACTTCATCTTAAACAACAAAGGAATAATCTTCCAAAAAGTCAACAAGAACTAAGCATTCATCAGCTGCCAAGGTTTGCTTTTTGTCTTTCAAAAATTTACTTTGAGCTTTTGCAATAAAATGATGTATTGTCAGATTTTCAAGGTTAGTCACCAACACTTAAAGAAACTCTTTTCGTGATTTTGTGACCGTCACAATTTCAGTTCTCTCTTGTGTCACCCATTGTTTGTATTTTATATTGTCAGGAATCAAATTTTCTTCTGCAGCTTCTTCAAACATGTCAAACAAGGCTTGTTTCCCTGGACAAACTTCACATTTTTCCTTGATCATACAATTGTAATTCTCAGTGTTGCATACCATAACTTCCAAAACGTCTTTATAGTCTACTCTAAGATTGGCCCCATCTATCATCAACTTTACATTCTGATAATACAAACAACCACAAACATTATGGGTATCAGATGCCCCTGCAACAGTACACCATCTTGGTCTGAACTCGCAAAAGTTTGATCTTCCAATTTTAATGTCAGGATTTTCATTTTTAAATTCATTGAATAGTTCATTTAAATTACACAATATTAACCTTTTTTGTCTTTTAAACTTACAACCATTTTCTTTCACAGAAACACAATCTTTTCTGCCAGACATCAAACGGCTGTTATTGTCATCGTCATAATACTTAGTAACTTCACTGAATGTGTTTTAATCTACCAAATTAGATGCAACTGTCTTTTGTAATACTGGTAAAATTCCCTGTTCTTTTACTAATTGCCTTGTTAAATTAACAAGTAGTTCTGACACATTAAATTCATCACTAACCCTTAGTCGACATCAAGAATTCGGCAAGAAACTGATTATCTTAATTTTATCTTCTTTGTTTGAAGTACTGCATTAAGTTTTTGGTTTTTTCTATCAAATCATCATATTCGGTTGGTGAAATTTTAGAACTACCGTCTGTTTTAGCACAAATTGTATTTATGAATGACACTTCCAAATTCTTTTTGACTGTAGCTGCCACTTTCTCAATTTTTGTATTCAAGGCACTTCGTCTTTTATCTTGACTTAGTTTTCTAATTTTACTAGCAGTCCATATACCCAGGAATTCACAAGATGTATCTACTTTTTTAATGGTTGCTGATAAGTCACAAAATTCTGTATCTGAAGTTTCACTATCCTTTCTCTTGTGAATTACAAATAACGTGTTTGACGCAATGATTTTCCTGATATGAGATTGACAAAAGGGCTTTTATTTTTTGAATAATGATCCAATGTTATTTCTCACAGACCTTTTGTTATAGGTTTCTTATTTTTCTCAAAAGGGTCCATGCAAGACTGACCAAAAATGTGATGAATTTTTTTAAGTATTTCATTTCATGATACTTGCATATTGGTTTGACCTATGGGCCGACTCGTAAATTAAACAATACTTTTTCTGCTTCACTGTAATCTTCGATTAAAGTAATGTCTTTAGGATATACTCCATACACCCTTTTATGACATGCTTCGTTAATGATAACAGCAACAGAACACCGAGACACCATTTTTCAACTGCACAATTTAAGAACTTCTAGCTAATAAATGTATGTAGACAATTGTTGGTGTAAGGGGGAAGACAACAGTCAGACTTGTATAGGCTTGCAGATGCAATTGTTAGCATACTGAAACAATTACCACAGAAGTGTTTCGACAAATAATCATTAGCTAGTGTAATGCGGTGTGTTACAGTATGCAACTGGTATACTTTATTTGTTTAGCCTACCAGATATAGCAGATGTAAAAAACATATTTTTGACTCGTGTTTGTAATATTTTTTCAATGACTTCCAACTGAATATCAAAGTTGCCAATTATGCTGAAGTTCGATATTATAAAGGTCTATTAACTGTGAAATTTTCAGATTTTTATTTGGTCCACCAACAATGATATTGCAGGCAACAAAATGGAAAAAGTTTAAAAAATACATTATTTAAAATAGTGTATTTTTTAAAGTGTAAGCTGCTCACCATAGATACTCTATAAACAGTAACTATACTATACAGAGTAATAGCAAAAAAATATTAAAGCTGAGAAATTAATCTTTCTTTGGCAAACTACTGTTCAAAAACTGAGTTCTTTTAATTTGTGGTAAATAAAACTGAACTATTAAAATGTATTAAAGAATACATTCAGCTAGGTGATGATGATGTTAATTTGTAGCCCAGAGTGTGTTGAACTAAATGCATTTTAGGTGACAGGCTTAGGACTATCCACTACTGAATAACTGTAAAAAATGTAGATGCTTGCAAATACGAAAAGACGCATGCGGCCTGGAAGAAATATGGCCACCATTTCAAAATAATAAACAATACATTTTCTTAAAATTTATTTTTTATCTACTAAACATTGGTAAATCCACACAGCAAATATAAATTTTTTCTGATATTGTCAGGCAACCAGTGCTGGACCACTTGGTATGGATTGACCCAGTTTAATAAGTCACGACTGCAAAATACAAACACGAATTATTTACAGATGAATGGAAAAACTGGTAAAAGCCGACCTCGGGGAAGATCAGTTGGGATTCTGTAGAAATATTGGAACACGTGAGGCATTACTGACCCTGCGACTTATCTTAGAAGATAGATTAAGGAAAGTCGAACTTACGATTCGAGCATTTGTTGAATTAGAGAAAGTTTTTGAAAATGTTGACTGGAATACTCTATTTCAAATTCTGAAGGTGGTAGGGGTAAAATACAGGGAGCGAAAGGCTCTTTACAATTTGTACGGAAAGCAGATGGCAGTTATAAGAGTCGAGGGACATGAAAGGTGAGCAGTGTTTGGGAAGGGAGTGAGACAGGATTGTAGCCTATCCCCGATGTTATTCAATCTGTATACTGAGCAAGCAGTAAAGGAAACAAAAGAAAAATCGGAGTAGCTATTAAAACCCATTGAGAAGAAATAAAAACTTTGAGGTTCGCCGATGACATTGTAATTCAGTCGGAGACAGCAAAGGACTTGGAAGAGCTTGAAAGGAGAATATATTATGAACATCAACAAAAACAAAACGACGATAATGGAATGTAGACGAATTAAGTCGGGTGATGCTGAGGGAATTAGATTAGGAAATGAGACGCTTAAAGTAGTAAATGAGTTTTGCTACTTGGGGAGCAAAATAACTGATGACGCTCGAAGATGAGAGGATATAAAATGAAGACCGGGAATGGCACGGAAAGCGTTTCTGAAGATGAAAAATTTGTTAACACCGAGTATAAATTTAAGTGTCGGAAAGTCGTTTCTGAAAGTGTTTGTACGGAGTGTAGCCATGTATGGAAGTGAAACATGGACGATAAATAGTTTGGACTAGAAGAGAATAGAAACTTTCGAAATGTGGTGCTACAGAAGAATGCTGAAGATTAGATGGGTAGATCACATAACTAATGAGGAGCTACTGTACAGAATTAGGGAGAAGAGAAATTTGTGGCACACCTTGACTAGAAGAACTGATTAGTTTTTAGGACATATTCCGAGGCATCAAGGGATCACCAATTTAGTATTTGAGGGCAGCGTGGAGGGTAAAAATCGCAGCGGGAGACCAAGAGATGAATACACTAAGCAGATTCAGAAGGATGCAGGTTGCAGTAGGTACTGGGAGATGAAGAAGCTTGCACAGGGTAGAGTAGCATGGAGAGATGCATCAAACCAGTCTCCGGACTGAAGAGCACCACAACAACCAATCGAACGGTCGGTTCGTGCACAAGAACCTGCACCGGAAACATTTTCGCAAACTATGAACGACTCAATATCGCTGCATGAGACTTCTGACAAATTGTTGAGTCCATGCCAGAACAATCTGCTGCACTACGCCAACCAACCAAAAGGAGGTCTAACAAGGTATTAGTAGGTATCCCATGACTTTTTTCACCAGAGGGTATTAAACTTTGAGGACCTTTGAGGGAAAATAGTACGGTGTTTGCTGCCAACGCATTAATTCAAAGTTGAGATGTGTTACTTCCAGGTAACCGCTACCCAAAAGTCTTTTGCCGTGATTTTGAATATTTCAAATCCTCCCTAACTTCATTACAGTATTTGCCTCTCCGTTACAAATGACGTAATTTGATATTAGACGTAACTATAGTTAAATAATTCAATGTATTTATCATAGTTTCGAAAATCTTAAGATGAAATTTTGTAACAAGGCACAACTTGATGGGTTTAATCACGATGATAGTTTGATCATGAGAATAATAATTATTATTGGGGCATATTCACTGCATGGGGCAGAAACCAGGTTTGCAATCATATTGGAACGCCCTGGCTCAATTTCAGAAGATGGGGTCAACTATATGATACGCCTGTAAACTTGAGTATATTTTAAGCTGCAATGTTGCACAAATATCCCTACATATTTTTTGATAGCTCACTGAAACACATTCAATTACGGGCCACCAGATGGCCGCAGGCGTAACACGTTTTCTCGTTGCGACGTAAGGTTCCTACAGTTCAGGCGGCTAATACACTTCATAAAGCCCGCGTCCGGAATGCGGACCGCATTATTCCGCCTTTTCCTCGCTCTCTTGCGCATTCATGAAACGGAGCACAGCTTTAACAGAGCTACAAGAAAATGCTTAACAAGATGCTGCTACAGCGGGCGTCTCCAAAACTATGCGCAACGGAGTTTGCGAGTAGCACAGTATGCATAAGTAAAGAGCAATGTTTGCGCCGAAAATAAAAAGAGTCGGCAAATAAACTCTGCAGATGTGTTTCAGTTTACCCCGTCATGTAAGTAGGAAAGGAACAATCTCGTCGCACAATGAATGAATCAGGCTGGGATGAAACTGCACGCAGTAAATTGCGGACGGAATTCAGAGTCCACGATGTGGCGCAATAAAACCATGTGGTGCAGAAATTACATTTCTATCTTTGTGCTGCATTTGCCTCTCCGTTGCAAATCAGATAATTTGATACTATACGTACGGTAGTTCAACAAATCAGTCACGTAGCTTCGAATATTTTAATATCAAATTTTGTAACAATGCACGACCTTCATAGGTTAAATTACAATGCTCGTGTAATCATAAGAATAGCAGTTCGTGAGTAAGACAAACGCTTCCGAATTAAAGTCGAATAAAGATAGGGAAATGTAAGTATACTACCAAAAGTGACAGTTTCCTTTCCCACTCAGCCTCAAGTAAACTAGAAAGTACCAATTAAGAGAATTCTCATTTACTGTTCCGCCCTATTTGCACATTTTTAACTATATTACATGTTTCGGTCACTCTGAATCATCTTCAGAAACTAAATACGCACCACCTAATATTTTACAGTAAGTAGAAAGACACAATAACTGAACATAAACGTAGACTTTAAGTAAGTTGTTGCGTCTACTCAGAACCACATATCAGAGTCCTGTGTTTTGGAACAGATGTCAGAGTTTTAAATATGTGTATGTTGGAGGTAGGGGAGAGAGAGGCAGATGGGAATTGGAGTGTGGCTTATTGGGAGGAGAGTAGAGAATGCAGAATCTGTGCTAAAATTATGGAAAGTTTATTCGTGTCAAAATTCTCGCTGAAATATTACCATTGTAGAACAATGGATGGGTAAATTGGAAACGGCATAAAACGGTAAAATTATCTCATGGAGCGAAGGGGGATGAGAGCGTGCAGAGAAGGCTAGGTGGGAGAGGGATAATGGCAGGGATACGATAGGTTTAACAAGAGAGCGTCTTATACTAAAATTGCAAAAAGGCAGTAATATAAAGAACTTCTGTTAAGTTACCTGAACGTATTCGTAAAACTATAAAATGAGGGTAAAATAGCAGATTACGAAAGTGAAAATAAAATAGCAAAAAATGAATTAGTATCTGAAGATATTCAAAGTGTGAAACATTGTGAATGCATAAAAATACGACTATATAAAGTCTTTTTTTGTTAAAGCGTTAAAAGAATAGACCTACAGCAATGGATGTATAAATAGTGAAAGACATAACGATTGTAAAATTACGAAAGTTGTGTTATGTTGAAGATCTAGTACAAAGCCACAGAATCCTTTCATTATCTCTCTATTCCCCACTCCCCTCCCAACGCTGCCTCTTACTTTGTCCGCTCTCAATTCCTCCTCGCTACTATTTATTTTTTCACCATTTAATGCCGTTTACTTATTATACACCCACTGTTCTGCACTATTAGCGTTTCAACTAAATTTTTACATAATTAGACGTTCTACGGTTTTAGCACGACCACTGTTGTGAAACTCATGACGTCCATCACGCCCTCTAGGCTTCTTTTCTCCTCCCCCAATCTGTCTCACTCCATTTTCAATTCCCCCTTTTCTTCCTACCTTTAACATACACCTATTTACAACACTGACCGCAGATCCAAAACACAGAACTCTTACATGGTTCTGAGTAGACAAGGCGGGTTGCTGACGAAAGTACTTAGGTAAATTCTACGTTTATATACTATTCTTGGTTTTTCGGCTCATTGTAAAATATTAAATGATATATATTTAGTTTTACTTCGACTTAGATCTGAAGATGATCCAGAATGATTCAAAGATGTGATCTAATTAAAAATGTGCAACTGAGACGGAACGATATTTGAAAGTTTCCTGAATTATCTAAACAGTTGCTCAATCTCTCAAGACGATTATGTCGACTATAGTAATAGTCGTCAATTTCTATGAAATCTCTATGGTCTTGATCTCTTACTTTGCCGGAGCCACAAACCGCAGTCGGCTTTTCACCTCGTCAAGTGGCCTTTCCCACAGCGTTGCGTCTTTGGCAGCTTCTTCCTTTGCTCCAAGTATCTGAAGATCCTTGATCACCTGGTCTATCCATCTCATTTTCGGTCTATCTAAAGGCCTCCGCCCTTCGGGTTTCTTCTCTGATACTCCTCGTTACCTTGTTCCTTCCTCTCTTCTATAGACATGTGCAGCCCATCCCTGCCTCCTTGTCTTGACTTCCGCAACAGTACTTGGTTCATTAGGAACTTCCCTGAGAGGTCTGTTCTTTTTTTCGTCAGTCTTCTCCCTCAAAAGTTCGTCCAGATTTATTCCGCAGGATTTTATTTTTGAAAACCTTTATCTTTCTCCCTGTACTTATACCTGTTCTCCATATTTCTGTACCATGTAATAATGCTGTTATGATTATAGTTTTACATTTCCTGATTTTGTTCCGTCTTAAGAAAATTTTTGATAACAGTAATCTGATGAGCGAATACGACACTTTCGATGCCGCTTTTATCCTTGCTTTTATATTTTGCTTCTCATCAGTTCTGTCATTTATAAACAACTCCCTGATATTCAAACACCTTTGCATCTTCAACACACGTTCATCAATCTATATGGTTTCCTGCCTTTTTTTCTTGCAATATCTTTCTGTCCTCACGAATTTTGTTTCTTCGTCATTTACCTGTAATTCAGGTCCCTTGCTTTTTGAAAAAAACTTTCTTAAGAGTGTTCCCAGGTTAGCAACCAGGGACGTTGAATAAGACAAGCAACAAAGTTCTTGTGTAGGAATGTTGGTTTCATTCAGGATTCATATACGCCATAGTATTTACCATTATTTTTTAATATTATCTCCGTTAAGTGCCACGCCCTTATGCTACCTTACTGGGAGGGCTTCTATGTGCGCATGGTATCATCGCTACTGATGGAAGTGGAAGCAAACATCTTACTGCTTTAGTGATCTCCCCATCGTCCACGTACTCCTTCCCGCGGAGTGCATCGTTCATAGGCCCAAACGGGTGGATGTGGTAAAGTGCAATACGCGAGCTGTAAGGTGAATGAAGAAGAAAATCAGTCGAATGAAATTTCGTGAGCTCCTTGTATGAGTCCTTGCGCTATCACGTAGAAGGAAGAGTTCATTTACATTTTTGTGGTGACGAACAAGCTGAAGTTGTTTCTTCAATTTCCTGAGGGTAGCACGATACACTTCATAGTTGACTGTTGCACCACCCCTTCAGAGACCCAGAAACCCGTCACCATGATTTTATCTTCTCCGGTTGAGACATTGAACATTTTATTGGAGGAGAGGAGGTGTGGCGCCGCTTCGTGTATTGCCAATTTTCTTCCTGTTTAAAATGATGAACCCCGTTTCATCGCTGTGACGATGTCGACAAAAAATTGTCAGCATCAGTCTCGTAACTGCTGTCAATTCCGCTCAGATGATCCTTCGTTGCTCTTTATAGGCTTCTGTTAGGGGGAAAGGAATCCAAGCCGGTACACATCTTTCAGCACACATCTTTCAACTAGTGAACGTGTGCGTCAACACTACCAACAGAGATATCCAGTTGTGCAGCGAGATGTTTGCGATCCTTCGATCACGTAGAACGACAATGACCGCACGTTCCAACATTACAAGAGTCGCAACTGTTTGCGTTAGACGGGCACGTGGGAGATCGGGGATGTTTGCGCGCCCTTGTTATGGTGATGAGAGACGCCTCGCCCAAAAGCTGACAAAGCTGTTTTTCTGTGCGAGGTCTCGGTAGACATTATGTAACCGCCTGTGAAAATCTGCGATGCTCTTGTTTGTTTTCCACCAAAAGAAACTCAATGACTGCTCTATGCTTGGAATGCACATCTGTTATAGACGACATTCAGGAGGCTACATATGTGCCACCATCTATTTGAACTTCATGAAACTCCACGCTTTTCCAATCGAAACTGGCAGAGAAAAAAATGAGTTGCATTACTTATTAAAAGCCCCTCGTAGACTTTCAACGATTAATGGTACATCATCCGATGGGGCTAATACATTCTTCTCCACATATTTTCCCTATCCTTCTGAGTCTTGCAGTGCAACGTTTACAATATTTGCTACCTTCTTTGGTACTCCAAACTCCTGCATCTTCTCTCACAACTTTCCTCTATTTATGCTATCATATTCTTTCGTAAAATCAACAAAGAATATTGCCATTGTTTCGTTGTATTCCCAATATTTTGATAATGCTTAAAAAATCGCGCTCGCTTGACATCTAATATCTCCTTCAAACAGAGTTCCACTCTTTTCGCCGGCCGGTGTAGCCGTACGGTCTGAGCGCTTCAGTCTGGAACCGCGTGACCGGTCCGGTCGCAGGTTCGAATCCTGCCTCGGGCTTGGATGTGTGTGATGTCCTTAGGTTAGTTAGGTTTAAGTAGTTCTAAGTTCTAGGGGACTGATGACCACAGCAGTTAAGTCCCATAGTGCTCAGAGCCATTTGAACCACTCTTTTCTGGAGAATCGTGGAGAACACTTGAAAGACTGTGCTAATTATTGAGATACCTGTTTAATATATCCACTCCTGTTATCACTAGTTTGATCGACTGGTACTCTGAACACTTATTTCCACTCAGATGGCATTCTGTCATCATTCTGAATGATGGTCACGAGTTTCTGTACCTGTTTTTCAATTGTGCTTTTTACGCAGTTCAGTTGTTATTCTGTCTCTGTATGGAGCTTTGTTTTATTTTGATTGTGTCTGCAGCCTCTTTGAATTTCTGTACTTCCATTTTCAACATCTAAAAGGTCCTCAAAATGTTAGTTCCAAATTTACGTACCTTTTGTTCTTTTGAAAACTGTATTGTCATTTTTATCTTTAATGCCACACATGCGTGATATTTATCCCTTTCTGGAGATCCTAATTGAACTGCGACAGTCTCCTGCATTCCCTGCATCTTTATCCTCTGACTGCGAAGCAAGAATACTTTCCAAAAATGAAATATCAGGAACATTTACAACGAAACAGTACGACCGCCACTCCAATACTGGAAATTCCGCTTTATAACCAATTAGCCATCCCATAATATGACTGGCAAGCGACAGGCAGATTCATTGGAAAAATTCTCAGGAAGTGTACTACGCTCATTTAGGAGGAAACCTGAAAGTCCTGGATCGAACGTTAATATTGCTCGTGAATTAGAGAGCTGTGTCAGAGGGCATGATAGCGCGTTTCGGCACAGGAGCTCGTTTTGTAAACGCGCAAACGTCACGTGGGTGGTCATACAACTATAGTGACACACAATAAAAAGGAGTCGTTGTGCATCAGTATATGATTCACTGCCAGAATTCCTTGAGCGTATTTTCCTAAAAAATTCAAGAACATACTGCTTCCCCCTACGAATATCTCGTCTCATTAGCGAACGGCACTGTAAAGGGGGTTGGTGGGAGTGACATTGGTACACAAAACATCCCCCGCCTCACAGTCAGGGGGATTTCGTGATGCAGATATAAGCATGTATGGGTTGCGTAGTTACCAAACATGCGGGGAACTACGATTACATAAATACTTCAAGTGCATAGGTTTTAACTGGGAACGGGATGGTACACACCAGGGCGTAATGATGGACACATACTTCAATATTTATTTTACATAGCCTTATTAACTACACAACTCTATTATCGCTATACGATGTTTATATCATTACAGTCTATCTGGTTTAAGCTTGCTCTGTTTTTCTCTTCATTTGAGTCGTATTCCAGCCCGGGTGTACCTCGGTCAGAGCGCATCTTCTGACGCCTCATTCGGCGTAGGAGTGATGGTAACAGGCCCGTGTAGCTGTTCTCCTGATCCTCTAGAGCTTCCTGTTGTGCCTTGAAATGAGGTTTTAAGTAGAACAGCTTCCGCCGCTATGACAGCGATGGAACTGGTTTCGTCACTCGAAATTAGCCGTTTCATATTTGCTTGAGTCTCTGCAGACTCAACATCAACAACGCGATCTGTTTTTGACTCTTCGCTGGGTCGTCATAGTGGTGTCAGGTGAACTGCCTCATAGATAGGTACCAGCAGACAAAGCAAAGCAATATTTAACCCATCCAAAGACATGCCACGAATCGTGTGCTTCGCTAGTGCGCTCGACAAATGTTTCAACGTATTCGTCGTATGAAGTACTGCATACCTTGAGAATTATTTATTATCTCTTCGAATTATATATTCCCGACATTGTTAAGCGTGGTTTCTGTAGGACGTTTTCATCTGTCACGTTGTATGCTAATTTCCCCAATGTTTCACATCTTACTCTGAGTCCGCACATATATTATCGATGGTGTGTTCCAAAACCACCAGTAACTGTAGCGGGCCTTTTTAAAAATATTATTATGGGTGACAGGGAGCTGAAACATTCAAGGAAGGCAAGAAAATTGAGTTTAACCTCCCGTCGACATAGAGATCATTAGCGACGGAGCACAAACTCTGAGTGTATCAAGGACGGGGAAGGAAACGGCCGTGTCCTTTGAAAGGAACCATTCCGCTATTTACCTACAGAGATTTAGGGAAATAATGAAAATCTAAATCTGAATGGCCAGATGCGGGTTTGACCCGTCGTCCTCCCGGACGCAAGACCAGTGCGCTGACCAGTGCATGACATCGCTCGGTGGACGAAGTAGTGTAAGGTTCAAAACACTCTAGAAAAAAGTTACGTGCACTAATAATATTAGTGGTGAATAACTTAAATACTCGCACCTAGAAGATATAATGATCAGATATTTGAAACGTTTATTAACATATAATACAAAAATAAGCACAGTCCATTCAAGTGATGGTACAGGTTAAGACTCCCTACACTGAAGAAAGATGACCGACCAAATGGCAAGAACTATCGAGGATTAATCTTACTGGATGCAGACTACATGCTATACCCAAAATTCATTAAAAGACATCATCATCATCATCACTTAAGACTGTTTATGCCTTTCAGCGTTCAGTCTGGAGCATAGCCCCCTTATACAGTTCCTCCATGATCCCCTATTCAGTGCTAACATTGGTGCCTCTTCTGATGTTAAACCTATTACTTCAAAATCATTCCTAACCGAATCCAGGTACCTTCTCGTCGGTCTGCCCCGACTCCTCCTACCATCTACTGCTGAATCCATGAGTCTCTCGGGTAACCTTGCTTCTCCCATGCGTGTAACATGACCCCACCATCTAAGCCTGTTCGCCCTGACTGCTACAACTATAGAGTTCATTCCCAGTTTTTCTTTGATTTCCTCATTGTGGACACCCTCCTGCCATTGTTCCCATCTACTTGTACCTGCGATCATCCTAGATACTTTCATATCCGTAACCTCAACCTTGTTGATAAGGTAACCTGAATCCACCAAGCTTTCGCTCCCATACAACAAAGTTGGCCGAAAGATCGAACGGTGTACAGATAACTTAGTCTTGGTACTGACTTCCTTCTTGCAGAAGAGAGTAGATCGTAGCTGAGCGCTCACTACATTAGCTTTGCTACACCTCGCTTCCAGTTCCTTCACTATGTTGCCATCCTGTGAGAATATGCATCCTAAGTACTTGCAACCGTCCACCTGTTCTAACTTTGTTCCTCCTATTTGGCACTCAATCCGTTTATATTTATTTCCCACTGACATTACTTTCGTTTTGGAGATGCTAATCTTCATACCATAGTCCTCACATTTCTGATCTATCTCTGAAATATTACTTTGCAAACTTTCAATCGAATCTGCCATCACAACTAAGTCATCCGCATATGCAAGACTGCTTATTTTGTGTTCACATATCTTCATCTCACCCAGCCAGTCTATTGTTTTCAACATATGATCCATAAATAATATGAACAACAGTGGAGACAGGTTGCAGCCTTGTCTTACCCCTGAAACTACTCTGAACCATGAACTCAATTTACCGTCAACTCTAACTGCTGCCTGACTATCCATGTAAAGACCTTTAATTGCTTGCAAAAGTTAGCCTCCTATTCCATAATCTTGTAGAACAGACAATAACTTCCTCCTAGGAACCCGGTCATATGCCTTTTCTAGATCTATAAAGCATAGATACAATTCCCTGTTCCACTCATAACACTTCTCCATTACTTGCCGTAAGCTAAAGATCTGGTCCTGGCAACCTCTAAGATGCCTAAACCCACACTGATTTTCATCCAATTGGTCCTCAACTAATACTCGCACTTTCCTTTCAACATTAAAAGACAAATGTGGAAAATTGCTGAAGGCGTCTCAAGGAGAAAAGCAATCAGAATTCAGGAGGGGAAGGAACCATATCAATAAAATAATTAGTTTGATGCAAACTACTGAAAAACTTCGAAGTTAAATAAAGAAAAATATTTATATAATCTTCATTTATTTCATTAAATGCTCAGATTGCGTTAAAAGGAACAATCGTCTCGAGATACTTGACATCAGGCGTTTCCCATAATATTTTTAAAAAAGTCACAAAATACTGTATTTATTGCTGGCAAAAGGAATAAAAGAGACAGAGGTTTACCCCAGGTTTAAGGCAGTAGTGCAGTTTATCATCTTTGTTTTCTAATATCGTCATAAATAAAATCCTTTTCGAATGTATAACGGAGTTACGGTTTTACGATTTCTGTTTTAAAAATCAAAATCGAATAGTGAAGATGATCAGGCGGTTATTCCTGACAGTGAGAATAATTACAAAGTGTAATTGTCAGTTGTTAAGGCTCTGAGCTTCGTGTAACTTGCAGATATCACATAACAAAACAAGGTTGATTGCATTTCATGGGGAACAAATTGTGTCGAAGTTTAAAACAGTTGGAAAGGAACGATAGAAAAAGAGACAGACTTCAGAAACATTAGCTGCAATACATATATCATACGAAATATTTATCTGTTATTACATCTTCAAATACGAGACTACATCGTCATATACTTATAGTTTACCAGTACGTGATGATGTAATCTAATGACAAAGTATGCATGATAAATGATCCGCAGATCAAAATTTGACTGTTACATAAGAACATAAATGCAATAGAAAAGGATTGTAAAGCTTACCACAGTAGAAGAGCAAGAAGGCAAACACAACTTCTGGCTATAACAACGATAGAAAACACAATGATATCCCCATCTTTTTAATATACAGGAAGCCCTCAACAACACACACAGTAATAAACACATCTGACGACCTACATGGTCACAAAGGAACTGACTGATACTTGGGCAACAGACCCGATACGATTCGCTAGTCATTTTTTATTGTCAAACAGATCTAGCCACCATAAAATAGATTTCAATAACAATGATGCAAAAATGCGTGCTTATAAAATTAACATTAAAATAAAGCCATATAGATGAGACAAACGAAAAAAACCGATATCGTCACATAAATACACACACACAGCCGACACAGACAGAAACGGCAGTAAAAATATACAAACAGTATGATCACAAGAGAAATGTTTACAGCGACCAACAACAGTAAATTCACTACCAAAATATGTGGCGCATAGGAAAAAAGCTGATTTCAAGCATTTCTTGCAAGACGAATAATTCAATACAGAAATATATTCTAAAACTAAAACTAGAACCAATTTCAACTGTCTACGCTCAGTTGCAGAGCTTGTGAAAAAGGTACCTCAGAATGACAGGCAGGACATTGGACCGAAGCTATAAAGAAAAATGGTCATGGGAATATAGTACAGAGTACTAAACAACTGCAGACGAACTTAAACAGGAATGTAGTAGGCCAAGGACAACAGAAAAATAAATAAGCATCATAAGATCAGTGAAAGAGATTCGACAACTTAACAAACTACGTAAAGCACTGAGACATAATAATATGTTTTATAACTAGGTAAATACCGCAAACAAAACATCATGCAAACTCGTTGAAACATTAGCTGAATGAAAAATAATCCCTTTCTCTCTGTTTCTCTCTCACTCCCCACCATTTACCTCTACTGTCTCCTCCCGTATCCATCTCATTATCAGCTCACGCTAACCTAATCTACTTTGCATTCACTGTCAAGCATAGTTAGCCATCATTGTCCTCCCCCTACCCATTTGCTTTCTATTATGTAGATCTTGAACCCGGCCCTCTCTCAACCCAAGGACTCTCATGTTCAGAAGAAACAGAACACCCTGAACGATAGGATTTTCATATTACAGGACATGTACATTCGTACGTTCTCCAGAAACGATTAGCATTGCAGTCACTTCGGTTCAGCATGTGCCCTGTTGCCTAGTAGGCACAGGGTCAGTCAAGAGCCCTGATAACTTGATCCACGCGTGATGGCATTGACGAGTATAAGATGCGAGTCGCATCCTGTGGTATAGCTATCCATGCTGCATTAACTTGGATCCAAAGTTCATCTGTGGCAGTTGGCACTGGGTAACAGCGCTGCACCTGTCGTTTCACCATACCCCACACATTTTCTATTGATGACAAGTCTGGTGATGAGGTGGGCCGGGGCTAAAGGTTGACATCCTGCGACACCAAGAAGGCACGTGTAGAATCGGTGTGGCTACACGTCGCAGGATGTCATTCACTTAGGTCACACTGGTCACAGAGCCAGCTGTGATCTTTGGTTGTACCCGACAGCACACGATACCATAAAGTGATGTTCCATACGCCATTGCCGTCTAGCATGTTTCTGCACATTCGTCAAAGTTAGGCTGAGAAGTGGACGAGACGCACAAAACCCATCCCTTAACTAACTTCGACGGACTGTCGCCCCTGATAGTGTACGATGCTTTTCACTGTTTCACTGTTGCACCAGAGCCGAGGAGGACGCAGATCTTTCCTGCAATGATACTGGGATGAGATGTCGATCTCGGGTTGGTCTGGGTGGTGTGACCTGACCCGTCTCATCGTGTCCTATACGAATCATTATGAACACATCCGTTGCACTGCCAAAACAATTCGTCCTAGACGAGCAGCAACTTCCCGGATGGATGCATCACATTCATGCCAATAATGCGCCCTCTTTCAGACTAACTGGTTTGAAGGTACGGTTCGCGCCTACGTCTGAGAGGTATCCTGTACGTCTGCTCAAGTCACACTGTACCATTACCTTCGGTTTACAGCGAGAATGAGAGCTGGAGGCACATTTTACCGGTAGGTGGTGTTGCACAGCGTTCTCGATGTTGACCTTGAACTCGTGGGCCGGCATGGATCAAATGCCAATCATTTCTGCAGAAGATACTAACATACAAGTCCTGTGAATATCAACGTTATATCTCTAGTCGTCCAACATGGTCTGTTTTTTTCCTGGACATGAGTGTAGTACCCCTTGAGTCCGCTTACATACACTCCTGGAAATGGAAAAAAGAACACATTGACACCGGTGTGTCAGACCCACCATACTTGCTCCGGACACTGCGAGAGGGCTGTACAAGCAATGATCACACGCACGGCACAGCGGACACACCAGGAACCGCGGTGTTGGCCGTCGAATGGCGCTAGCTGCGCAGCATTTGTGCACCGCCGCCGTCAGTGTCAGCCAGTTTGCCGTGGCATACGGAGCTCCATCGCAGTCTTTAACACTGGTAGCATGCCGCGACAGCGTGGACGTGAACCGTATGTGCAGTTGACGGACTTTGAGCGAGGGCGTATAGTGGGCATGCGGGAGGCCGGGTGGACGTACCGCCGAATTGCTCAACACGTGGGGCGTGAGGTCTCCACAGTACATCGATGTTGTTGCCAGTGGTCGGCGGAAGGTGCACGTGCCCGTCGACCTGGGACCGGACCGCAGCGACGCACGGATGCACGCCAAGACCGTAGGATCCTACGCAGTGCCGTAGGGGACCGCACCGCCACTTCCCAGCAAATTAGGGACACTGTTGCTCCTGGGGTATCGGCGAGGACCATTCTCAACCGTCACCATGATGCTGGGCTACGGTCCCGCACACCGTTAGGCCGTCTTCCGCTCACGCCCCAACATCGTGCAGCCCGCCTCCAGTGGTGTCGCGATAGGCGTGAATGGAGGGACGAATGGAGACGTGTCGTCTTCAGCGATGAGAGTCGCTTCTGCCTTGGTGCCAATGATGGTCGTATGCGTGTTTGGCGCCGTGCAGGTGAGCGCCACAATCAGGACTGCATACGACCGAGGCACACAGGGCCAACACCCGGCATCATGGTGTGGGGAGCGATCTCCTACACTGGCCGTACACCACTGGTGATCGTCGAGGGGACACTGAATAGTGCACGGTACATCCAAACCGTCATCGAACCCATCGTTCTACCATTCCTAGACCGGCAAGGGAACTTGCTGTTCCTACAGGACAATGCACGTCCGCATGTATCCCGTGCCACCCAACGTGCTCTAGAAGGTGTAAGTCAACTACCCTGGCCAGCAAGATCTCCGGATCTGTCCCCCATTGAGCATGTTTGGGACTGGATGAAGCGTCGTCTCACGCGGTCTGCACGTCCAGCACGAACGCTGGTCCAATTGAGGCGCCAGGTGGAAATGGCATGGCAAGCCGTTCCACAGGACTACATCCAGCATCTCTACGATCGTCTCCATGGGAGAATAGCAGCCTGCATTGCTGCGAAAGGTGGATATACACTGTACTAGTGCCGACATTGTGCATGCTCTGTTGCCTGTGTCTATGTGCCTGTGGTTCTGTCAGTGTGATCATGTGATGTATCTGACCCCAGGAATGTGTCAATAAAGTTTCCCCTTCCTGGGACAATGAATTCACGGTGTTCTTATTTCAATTTCCAGGAGTGTATTTATTAAATAAAGAGTAACGTAAATAAAATGCGATAATACACATACGGCTCATCGTACGGCAAAGAACATTCTTACATTAAGCGAAAACAAAAACTAGCAGTTTAGTTGTCAACACCACACATCAGACACAAGATTAGTGAGGAGAACGTAAACAAACAGTATAAATGCTGTATGATGCCATATTTCAAGTCAAGAAATGCGTAACGCACCAAAACAACGAGATCTTAAGCCAAGAACTTTTGTGCCAAAAGCGGGAATGTGCCTAAAATGTGAAATCAGACATTTCTCGATGTAAACCACCAAGAAAGCAATCCAAAATTGTAAATATATTTCCCTTCTAGTCCACTGACGGAAACGTATAAGCTAGCACAAATACCTACTTGTAGTTGTTGCAAAGACATACTTTAAATACGCTTAAAAGGTATTGATAAACTAACTAACACAGCCTGGAAAAGTATGACATGAAAGACACGGGACAGTTCTCAACAACCGCTCGACTTCTTACAAAAGTTACGTTGTTTACACATCTTTAATGATAGCTGCCAAAGTATACACGACTGAGGAGTCCAAAAATTCAGTTGGTGATCGCAAACACGACTCATGAAATCAGTCGGACCCATGAGATCAATTACGGGCCAGAGGCCCAAAATTCACCCATGCGGGTACAGTTTAGGCCTACTCGTGGGGACAGTTGCTATTGCCTTAACCCAAACTATGTGTACCGGAGGCACTACAATGCGAATGAGATATACGAAAGAGTAAATCTGGGTTCGAAGAGGCAAGGAACCTCGCGCAACTCGTAGATCGTGGAGAACACAAGGTTGTAAGGAAAGTGTCAGAATAAGTGATCACGCACAAGGAACGCAAACAAGCTAGGTGAAATGGGGAAATATACAAGTCAGCATTGGTGCGATGTCAGGATGTTGGTAGACTTGAAAGACTTCCTTTTGGAGGAGAAACAGAAAAACCAACCAGATATAAGTAAAGTAACTCCGTGCACGATGCACTGTAGAATATGAATGTTAACTACCGGCCATTAAAATTGCTACACCAAGAAGAAATGCAGATGATAAACGGGTATTCATTGGAAAAATATATTATACTACAATTGACATGTGATTACATTTTCACGCAATTTGGGTACATAGATCCTGAGAAGTCAGTACCCAGAACAACCATCTCTGGGCATTGAATCAAACAGAACTTGGATGACGTGTACAGGTACAGCTGCCCATGCAGCTTCAACAGGATACCACAGTTCATCAAGAGTAGTGACTGGCGTATTGTGATGAGCCAGTTGCTCGGCCACCATTGACCAGACGTTTTCAGTTGGTGAGAGATTTGGAGAATGTGCTGGCCAGGGCAACAGTCGAACATTTTCTGTATCCAGAAAGGCCCGTACAGGACCTGCAACAGGCGGTCGTGCATTATCCTGCTGAAATGTAGGGTTTCACAGGCATCGAATGAAGGGTAGAGCCACGGGTCGTAACTCATCTGAAATGTAACGTCCACTGTTCAAAGTGCCGTCAATGCGAACAAGAGGTGACCGAGACTTGTCACCAATGGCACCCCATACCATCACCTCGGGTGCTACGCCAGTATGGCAATGACGAATACACGCTTCCAATGTGCGTTCACCGCGATGTCGCCAAACGCGGATATGAGCATCATGATACTGTAAACAGAACCTGGATTCATCCGAAAAAATGACGTTTTGACTTTCGTGCATGCTGGTTCGTCGTTGAGTACACCATCGCAGGCGCTACTGTCTGAAATGCAGCGTCAAGGGTAACCGCAGCCATGGTCTCCGAGCTGCTGCAAACGTCGTCGAACTGTTCGTGCAGATGGTTGTTGTCTTGCAAACGCCCGCATCTGTTGACTCAGCGATCGAGATGTGGCTGCACAATGCGTTACAGCCATGCGAATAAGATGCCTGTCATCTCGACTGCTAGTGATACGAGCCAGTTGGGATCCAGCAAGGCGTTCCGTGTTACCCTCCTGAACCCACCGATTCCATATGCTGTTAACAGTCATTGGATCTCGACCAACGCGAGCAGCAATGTCGCGATACGATAAACCGCAATCGCAATAGGCTACAATCCGACCTTTATCAAAGTCGGAAACCTGATGGTATGCATTTCTCCTATTTACACGACGCATCACAACAACGTTTCACCAGGCAACGCCGGTCAACTGCTGTTTGTGTATGAGAAATCGGTTGGAAACTTTCCTCATGTCAGCACGTTGTAGGTGTCGCCACCGGCGCCAGCCTTGTGTGAATGCTCTGAAAAGCTAATCATTTTCATATCACAACATCTTCTTCCTGTCTGTTAAATTTAGCGTCTGTAGAACGTCATCTTCGTGTTGCAGAAATTTTAAGGCTAGTAGTTTAATATCAGTTTGAACCTAATGTGTACGTGTTGTGTTCGTTGATAATTTGAGCATCAAATTTGTCAACATGTAGTGCGTACCATGGTGATGTTTCACACGACAGTTAATTTTATGATCAGCTAGCCCATGTTCGAATCCCGCTAGAGTTGTAATATAATGCAGCTAGCCTTTTATTATTGAAGTTGTTGAACGGTTCATTATTTTCATCTTCAAAAACCTAGAACTCAATTTTGTGGGCGAGGTTTCGGATAGCATTTCCATTTACGTTCTTATGTCAGTGAGTCGTTATTAAGTTTTTAGGTGAGAAATTACTTCTTTATTAGAAACTTTTGTAATTATCTTATAAACTTAAGTAGCTAATCCAAAATTTCAGATCTGAGGAATGGAAATATTTAGACACTTGACAATGAAATGGCGAAATTAATAATTAAAAAAGAGTTCTTCGATTTAACTTATAACTCTTTTAATTTCCATATTCATGAGATTTCCCACTCGTGTATTCACAGCGGGAGTTTCGTTGTGGCTGGCTGTTCCTGAGATGCCGACTCCGTGTAGAGTAATGCTTCTTTCCTTAGGATGCCGCAGATTTCTTTCCAGGGCTTGATGCATTGTGCTGTTGTGTGTAGATGTTGATAGGAACCCATCAGTTTGGTGTTGTCGAACTCTTGGTTGGCCTTCTCGCTGACGTTCAGTGCAGTGGAAGCATAAGAGACGTGCTCGAAATTGACCCAGGGTTTGAATTGGCCCATCGCACAAGGAATAGAGAAGAATACATGCTTTCGTTCTCAATACGTTGAGGCTGTGCACCCCACAAACATAAAATTTAAAGCAGTGTCTAGAGTAATCATTAGGAAGATGTGTATTGGTGTTTTCCTTGATTACTTCAATTTTTCATGTTGATCCCATAAACAAATTAGAAGTAGTAATTCCTTGGTGTAGCAAGAGGAATATGGTGTGCGCTTTGTGGGTGACTGTCCACGTGGTAGTTGATCCGTTGCAGGCAGGGAAGGGCTTTAAGTCTCGCGCTGTGTTTATTGTTGCGTAGAAATGGTTCGACGCGGTTCTTTTGATCAGGCTAGTATCTGTTTATTAGTTTTCCGAACGGCTGTAAACGTCCGTCACAGAATCCTGTGCTCCAGAGTGTCTAGTTCAGTGCACGTGTCGCAGGCGCCTGTCCAAATGACCCTTGGTGCCTCCCAGTTCAATTTTTCATTGGTCGCTATCGTCCTGTTGCAAACTTTCTATCATGTGCTGTGGGCTTCTAGTGGTAAGAGACGCATCGAGATATTTGATTCCGTAATATTTTCCATCGGTACTACCGACATTTTGACTCAGTGACATTTTCGGGAGGCGTATCTTTGACCACGTCACAAAGTTTTTTTGCAGTCTTCTCTCAAGAATTGAGAGCGCTTTCTTTATGTAGTTCTTATGCATGTAGTATTTTCTGAGGTATCTACTTGCAAATGAGGTCTTCGTGTGGTCTATGGGTGGTGATGTCGGCTTACAGAACGAGCTGATATTCCAAAACCGTACATCAGTAATGGAAATGCCTGAACACGAAAACGTGATACCGAAGCCATTAAACCTGTGCTATGGAGCAGTAGAAGAAAGTAATTAGTTCGGATGAGTCTTGTTTCACACTGTTTCCAGCTTCTGCTCGAGTTTCCATCGCGAGAGTGAAACATGGATGGTATTCCGTGGAACAGAGGATTATTCTGCAAGGTCACAATTACTGCCAAGGATTATCTGGTCATTCTGGCTGATCCGCTCCATACTATGAAACAGTGCTTGTTTCCGAATGGTGATGCTCTGTTCTAACATGGCGGGGCCCCTGTTCACGCAATTCGCATCATCCAGGACTGGTTTTGTGAGCACGAGGATTGTTTTAATCTTCCTATATGATGAGTCACTCCTTCCGACTAAGATTTCTTTTTCAATTTCTTCTCTTTTCTTCCTGTAACCTTTTCGCCGTCGCTGCCCTGTACTTTCTATTTATTTCATTCCTAACTGATTTATATTGCCGTATTTCTGTCTTTCACAGAAAATTTTTGTACTTCCTTCAGCCTTCGATCAATTGAAGTACTTTATCTTCTGTTAACTAAGGTTAGTTCGGAGTAAAATCCCTTGTACTTAGGTTTGACTGTCCAACGTCTATGAATACTATTTTTAGAGATGTCCTCTCCTCTTCAACTGAAATGCCTGTTCTAGTATCCTTTGTCGCATTATCGGGGCATTTAAAGAGTATCTCTTCACTCCTCATTACTTCAGAATTCCACTCCTTCGTCACTGAGTATTCAGGGCGTTTCTCTTAAACGTCACTCCGGTCTTCATCATTAATAAATTGTGATCTGAGTCTTACACTTTACAACCTATATAGTTTCGGAATCTCTGTCTCATCACGATGCAATCCAGCTGAAGTCTTCTATTGTCTCCAGGTTTTTGCACATATACCTCCACCTCCAATGATTCCTGAACAGAGCTTCCAGTGTTATCTTCTGAAATTTATTGCAGAACTTAATCATTCTTTCTCCTCTCACATTTGTACTACCAAACCCATATTCTCCAGTAACACATCCTTCTACTCCTTCTACTACAACCGCATTACAGTTCTTCGTGATTATTAGAGTTTCACCTCACTTTACATACCGAGTTACCCTTTCAATAGCCTCGTATCTGTAGTGTCTAGGAAACCTCCGTTGACGCTGCTGTTTAACTCGCTAATCATGAAGCTGCTATTGTACTGGGAGTCACCAGTCGGTCGTGGAGCTTATATCCTCATCACAAAGGGGGCGTAGCTGTCGTATTGCCGTCCTGGAGGAAGGTCCGGCGCATGACTTTACGCCGTAACAGTATGTTTCTCTATCTGATAATCTTCTGTATGCGACGTCGGTAGGCATAGCCGAATTACAGTCGGCGTTGATCTGCTGTCGATTCTGATGAGAATAACAGTATCTCTGAACTGTTCACAGTAGCTCACTCCCTGTCCTACTTTTCTATTCACAACGAACCTGCTCTTTATTCTTCTTTAAGCTGCTGTTGGTATTACCCTTATTCATATAAATGAAAAGTTACTTCATTTCCTTCAGGGGAGGCGGATGGGTGCTCTTGGCTTGCTGTAGATTGTAGCCTCCCTGTCGCGGCTCAGCTACTGTTCCCTTAGCCAGCGGCGTCGTAAACCGGGTCACTCACACAAATACAGAACAGCAACGCTTTCTTACCAGGCCAATCAGTGGCGCCGCTGGTGAGTCGCAGACCGGGCTGTGTGGTTGGGTCTTGTGCCTCTAAATCTAACAGGACACTTCCCGGGTGCGCGTAGCAAATGTAGGAGGTGAGGGGAGACGTCGATTTCTTGTGTAGCAGTGCTGCGACATCGTGCGGCATCGTTCCTCCCGATATTACGTCTGGCTGTTCCACTGATGGGTTACGATAGCCGTCTATATATCGCGGTTCCGTCTGCTGCATCCACAACATATCGGCAGCTGCTTCACACAGCAGCTACTCTACAGCCTCTGTCTGTATTGAAACTTCGATATTTTTTTTTGCAGTAACTATGAGCAATATGGGGAAGAAATCAAGTTTAGTTAATAATAAGCTTAAAGTGTTCACATAATTTACCTCCAGATGGCGAGATAAATTGGATTTTATGACTGCTAATATTAAAGAATTAGATGAAGAGCACAGAGAAAAGGCAACGAACCAAAAGGTAATGAATTAATAGCTAATATAGGAAACGTATTTGGAGAATTTAAAGAAACCTTGAAAACTCATCAACTGATAAAAACCTGTTACATTAACTACACAGCAAAGGTACCTGCTAGTCCACCAGCAGTATCTGAGCATACGAATAACTTTAGTGATGAGGGTAAATCATCTGCTTTCATCAATAGTAGCGTGATAGCGATTAGTTCTGTATCACAATCAACAAAAGCAATAAACCTGAGGGTTTGTTTGCTTAGTATGGATGGGTAAATTTTGCAAATATTATAGTGATTAATAAAAACAGTCAGTAATAAGAAGCCTAAGGCAGGTGATTATGGGTATTGTTATGAAGACGAATGGTGATGTTGCTATTAAGAATATTCATCATGCACAAAATACTAAGTTGCATGGTATCTCATTATTCATGACCCATGTAAGAGAAACAAATTCTAAGATATTCATAAAGAAGAGATCTGTAGTTAAGAAGAAGCTACCGAGTAACGATTAAATAATAGTAGTTAAATTGATTGTATACGATCCAGTAGGAATTGCACATCCAGTTACTTTTTAAAGTTGTTCGAGAAAAAATTCTACAACCATTGGACAGAGGTTAAGAGAAATGGGCATATTGTTGCATTTTTAAGAGGAGATGCAATGCAGCGGAATGGGGTGTAAATGGCTCTGAGCACTATGGGACTTAACATCTGTGGTCATCAGTCCCCTAGAACTTAGAACTACTTAAACCTAACTAACCTACGGACATCACACACATCCATGCCCGAGGCAGGATTCGAACCTGCGACCGTAGCGGTCACGCGGTTCCACACTGAAGCGCCTAGAACCGCACGGCCACACCGGCCGGCGAGGTCTAAATACTTAGATAACTATACGACCCTGGTTCAGTTTAAAACAACCTTTAAGAAACAATTTATGTGCCTCATCGAGGTTAATAAGGTGTTCTAGAGAGAAAACCTTGCTTTGAAAAGTGTTTAATCTGTAATGGGAGAGGATCGGTGGCACTGCCTTCCCAGTCTAATTTAAATTCTTCATTACACATCATCAGAATGCCGAAGCTCTCCACGTTCTGTAATAGCACTTCAGCATCAAATGTATATGGGGGATCCAGCCTCAAACCAAGGTGCCACACTACGTAAGAATAGGTCTCGGCTTCGATCTCCTCTCAACCCTAGAATTTTTCTCAGTTAGTTGTAGCTTCGTTCACCTTTGACAATATTTCTTTATGTGAAAACTGCCAAAATGCATCGTGGTTTGGAATCCACATTAAACTGTAGGTCCAGCTATAAGCGGATAGATAAGTTCTTTTGTCGCAAGAAGGTAACGGCATACTGTCTCCAACAGGCCAATGACTATATGTGGGGTTCAAAACAACGTTCCGATTTTACTAAATAGAATTGTGATGAAGATACGAGCTTTTAGGGCAGTATATTCAAGGAAAGTGTGATTTCAGGTGGTGATACTAATGTCATATTCTTACTTCAGCATTAGAGAATACTTACGTGGACGGTAAGGAATATTTAAGGGGAACCTTGAGGAATGAGTACATAGTAAATTACCTATTTTGCGGTTTACCGTCATAGGAAGAAGTAACGTTTATTAGCAGTGTATAGTGAGCATTGGAAGTCTGCTGCTCAGTTGGCAATTTCCAGGTACTAAAGTGGTGGTAGTCAACTGGTCGTCACCGTCCGCTAGTGGGTTTTTCAGCTTGAATAGTGGACAGTAGGCGGTAAGTGTTTTAAAAATATTTTCATTAGGTTTTCGGAAACTTTTGAGAAAGTATTTGGAAGGTTTTTGTTGTTGTATGCTTTAACTCAGTATAACCCTGCTTCATACATTTTATAAAGTAAAGTTACCTCCCTATTTTATTAATCAAAGTTTCTTTAGAACTGGTGGGCGGTCAGAAAATTTCCTGTCGACAGAGATACAAAAGTGAGAAGTAGGTAAAAAGGGCTGAGCGCCAGTGCATTAAAGCGTTGCTGGATGTTAAGCCACCTAATTATTTGGTGGTAATCTACGTATTAAATGAGCATTTTCTGGTTGAAAAGGAATTTAGGGAGGCGTAAAGCGTTTTAAACTCTGGACTTACTCTATTCCAGCAGTATAAATGGAAAATATCTTACAATAACCGATTCCATCGTAAATAGGATTACATGTTGCTACTTCATTACTATCTGCGGTACATTAGTCTCACCTGCTTATTGAATAAATTTATCTAAAGAAGGAAATGAAGTTAAAGGAATATGTATTCTCGTAATGTAAGAAGTTAGTGGGGTTCGTTTGTTTTCTCAGATGTGGTTATAATTTAGTTGTGATCATTTAAGTTGAATTGCCTTGAGCACGCTTAATGGTTTACCAATAAGACGCTCACAGCTGGTTAAAGGCAACTGTGTACTAGATCACATATCTGTTTTAGAGGATTTTTTTTACTGGGCGAATATCAAATAACGATCTTATTGTGTCATTAATAAACAGAGAATGCATTTTTAAGTTATGTCTAAAGTAAAATGATAACAAGTTCTAAAAATTATAAATAGAAATGAGATAGATGTGCAAGTAAGGAGAGGAACTTTTGTATGTGGGTACATGTAAAGATACAGGATGGAATTTATGATTACAGCTCATCTCAGAAAATGATTAGGAAGCAATGAATAAAGTTGTACAGATTCTGTAACCTATGTACAATGTTTAGGGATGTAAATTTTTCTCATAAACTGGAGTATAACACCATAATGTAGAAAACAATTACCAGTTAATTAGTTCAGCATGGACACTAAGTAATGAAGAAAAAATGAACAAATGTTTTTGAAATAAAAGGTGTTATATAGTTACATGAACTGAATCGTTTTCTGTAAAGAGATTGATTGGGAAGTGGCCAATCATAATGTGGATAAGTGTCAGTGGCACTGAGAATACACAACATGTTGAGTGTATGTGGAAAAGGAATCGAGACAAGCAGGTTGTCCCGAGTCACAGATCGTAGAGACTGTTGGAAGGTTATGATAAATAACAATGTAGATAAACAGTATTTTTATTTACCAGGGAGTGTACGACCATCTTCTGGCACTACGAACCTAATGCTTAAGATGAACGGAATATTTTGCGGCTAGCAAATAGAAACTGACGCGGCTGGTAGTGTTGTTGATCCGACTCAGCAGATTAGGCGACTTTCGTCGTCTTAGTGGGGAGAAATGCGACGAATAGCCTAACACGACCATCACTATTCATTGTGAATCCTCGCACACATACTAAGCAGTGGAGGCTTCCGTCCACCAGCAGTGCAGAGCAGTTTAGGACGGTCATACACTGAAATCAAATCTATGATCGTCTTTTGCGATTTCCTACGTACCTCTGTATTTCGAAGATTATTTTCTGTAACGGATGCTATGTTTTCCTACCTACATCGAAGTTGTTCTCTTCAACTACTGCAGTGACAAGCTGGCTGAGGTTGGCTTCGGCTTGATAATCGTCTACTGATCAAAACCGATAGCATTGAGCTTTAAAATAAATGAGCATTCAGAGCTGATGGTCGTCTAAAATGAAATTTTACAATTATTTCGCAGTTGAAATTTCCTGGAAGATTGAAACTGTGTGCCCGACCGAGACTCGAACTCGGGTCCTTTGCCTTTCGCGGGCAAGTGCTCTACCATCTGAGCCAACGAAGCACGACTCACGCCCGGTCCTCACAGTTTTACTTCTGCCAGTATCTCGTCTCCTACGTTCCAAACTTTACAGAAGCTCTCCTGCGAACCTTGCAGAACTAGCACTCCTGAAAGAAAGGATATTGCGGAGACATGGCTTAGCCACAGCCTGGGGGATGTTTCCAGAATTAGATTTTCACTCAGCAGCGAAGTGTGCGCTGAGGACCGGGCGTGAGTCGTGCTTCGGTAGCTCAGGTGGTAGAGCACTTGCCCGCGAAAGGCAAAGGTCCCGAGTTCGAGTCTCGGTGGGGCACGCAGTTTTAACCTGCCAGGAAGTTTCATATCAGCGCACACTCCGCTGCAGAGTGAAAATCTCATTCTATAAACATCCTCCAGGCTGTGGCTAAGCCATGTCTCTGCAATATCCTTTCTTTCAGGAGTGCTAGTTCTGCAAGGTTCGCAGGAGAGCTTCTGTAAAGTTTGGAACGTAGGAGACGAGATACTGACAGAAGTAAAGCAGTGAGGACCGGGCGTGAGTCGTGCTTCGGTGGCTCAGATGGTAGAGCACTTGCCCGCGAAAGGTAAAGGTCTCGAGTTCGAGTCTCGGTCGGGCACGCAGTTTTAACCTGCCAGGAAGTTTCATATCAGCGCACACTCCGCTGCTGAGTGAAAATCTCATTCTGGATATTTCGCAGGTGTAAATCCCCACCTCATCACAAAATTAAATATCGTCTTGAGCTGGCACTTCGATCGTTCCAGAACAGAATGCAAACAAGAAGTGAACATTCATAGAATCAAAAGTATATAAATTTTTCCATCAGAGATGGCTGGATACTGATTGACTGGAGAGGGGGGTGGGGTTGGGGGCGTGGGAGCAGACTGTAGCCTTGCTTTGAGTGTCAGCTACTTTACTCTCCACCAGCAACATCGCAAACTGCGTGGATCGTTACAAAGACAGAAATCATTCTTATTCCAACCAATAGCACCAATAAATTCTCCTCACTTTCGGCAAGTTCGTCAGCTCAGGATCGATGGTGGATGAGAACTTCCTACAGTCACTTACAATTTATGTGAGGATTAAAAATTAACATTGATGATCGCATTAGGTGATATGTCACAAATGACAGAACGCAGCCCATCGAATTTGTTGTTTTAAGAGAATGTGGTAATAATTTTATTCTCGGCTGCGACTTCTTGCAGGCAGCACAAACATTCATAGACTGTGCAAGATCAGGACACCAGACTGACGAAGCTATTCCGACTACATATGACAAAGACTGCTCTGAGGGCTATCTGCGGTTGATGAAGTTTTCCTGCCATCATTAATGAGATACATCTCAGGCATTAATCGATTTTGTTAGTTTAACTGTGAAGCTTTTGTTGATTGTAGGTTCAGCCTCACAAAAAATCCACATGTCAGCGAGTATCATAATTATTTTAAGTGGTCAAGAAAAACTCTGGATTACTAAAGGTATGTGCCGAACCAGTCCACAAAAGGGAAAACTGGTCCTACTGTCGAACAGTTGTGCTGTGGCTCCACTACGAACAACGCAGGAGAGGAAACCACTGTCAAACTGCCGACAGGGTCTGACCTCACCAAGGAACAACGCTGGCAGTTGATAGACATTCTGTGTCAGTTTTCAGATGTGGTGTGGGGAAAAGGCAGCCCAAGCAACCCATGGTAAAACATCACACCAACACTGGGCACCATCCACCAATTCACCACCTCTCTTATTGAGTGGCGCCACGTGAGCAGCTGTTAATCCAAGAGAAGACAATACTGCAAGATGGCGTTACTGGACTTTCAAAGAATCCTTGGTCCTCTCCTGCGGTCATTGTGATTAATAAGTATAACACATTGCTCTCTGCCTCGACTACTGATGACTGAACAAAATAAAAAAAGAGGTGTCTGCCTATGGCTGCCCATTAATGTCACCCCAACTGTTTGAAAGGAGCAAAATATTTTTCGATTGTGGACATGGAGCGAGTCAAATGGCTCTGAGCACTATCGGACTTAACTTATGAGGCCATCAGTCCCCTAGAACTTAGAACTACTTAAACCTAAGTAATCTAAGGACATCACACACATCCACGCCCGAGGAATGATTCGATCCTGCGACCGTAGCGGTCGCGCGGTTCCAGACTGAAGCGTCTAGAGCTGCTCGGCGAACACGGCCGGCTGGAGCGAGTCTACTGCCAAATTGTGATTCATGAAGCTGATCAGGAGAAACCCTTCCTTAATCGTTCCTCACAGCCTCTATTAGTTTAATGTTATGCCATGTGGATTGAGTAACACTCCAGATAACTTTTGAACGTATGATGGACAATCTGCTTTGACATCTGAAATGGATGGCGTATCTTTCCGATCTGCATGACGGTATCGTTTTTCCGAAGGCCTTTGAAGAGCGTCTTAGCCACCTGACAGCTGCGTTGAAGTGTTTTCAGACTGTTGGTCTCTGCCTGAATACGATTATGTACCTCTTCACAAATAAAAAATAAAAATCTTGGGGCACCTAACTGCGGCGATGGAGTCTGTCCTCATCCAGAGAAAATATGGGCAGTCGCAAGTCTTCAGTTTCCTCAGCTCATTTGTGATGCAAGATATTTCGTATTTTGTGTGCACACTACCAGTGATTGATCAAGGACTTTTGTGCCAAGGCATGTCCTTTGCAAGAACAACTGGACACCAAGTTTTCCTCAAACAAGGTTCAAGACTTATATTACTTGTCCTTAAGGAGGAACAAACATCATGTCAACTCCTCTCATTGTACGACGGGTATGGGGAGACACAACTTCACTCTTATGCTGGAAGTTATGGAATAGATTAATTCTAGTGCAAATTTAGGATACTGCTGAACTAGATGAAATACTCCGCAACCGAGAAAGAGTGCTTTGTTTTTGTTTGAGCCATCACTATGTTCTGGTGATGTTTATTTGACAAAAGATTAACCATTTTAACGGACCATTATTCCCTCTGGTGGCTGACCAACAATGTTTTAGGAATATGATGTCAAAGTGGTGAACAAAAGTCGATGCAAATCCAGGGGCGCCCATTACCTATTTAGAAATCCTTTGGCAGAAGACGGGGATGTGGATTAGATCTCCGTCATCGCAGCATTAAATGACATTGCTTCAGAACAGTGGGACGATCCAGCACTGCTGAAAATCGGAGAAGCCTCGAAGGAGAGTAACCGACCAAAGGAGAATTCGAAGTACTAAACAGAGCATTGTATAAAAAGTAGTATGATCCAGTGGGGCGGTAATGATTCCTTGTCATCCTACTCTCTCTACGACCAGCTATCGTTAAGTATACCTATGACGCTCCCACGTCTAGTTACCTGGAAGACTCTACACCAGACGCAGTAAATAGTTTTGGTTCAGGGCCACATTATGGAAGCGGATGGCGGCACCTTTTAAAATTATTGCAGGCATTAGTCAACTTTGCATTTCAGGAAAGGTATAAATCGTTATCTAAAATTTCTGACTGTGTTGGTCGGCTGCACAAAACCATTAACTGCCCGCATTGCAGCCCACAGGCCGCTATTTCCCGTCACCTGCGTTAGACCGAATCAGACGCAGGTAACACTGGCCTTGTTTCTAACAATCCGTCAGACCAGCGGTGCTCAGCCTTATCGGGCTTGATATCTACTACATGCAATTTAGTTTATTTGGAGATCTACTGATATAAAAATTCTAATGATTGAAGCATAAAAACGAACACAGCAGTGAAAATTAACCATTTAAATTACACAAAATACAAAACACTTGTAGGCATACTACCTCTTCACAAATAAGAAATAAAAATCTTGGGGCACCTAACTAGTGGCGATGGAGTCTGTCCTCATCCAGAGAAAATAAGGGCAGTCGCAAGTCTTCAGTTTCCTCAGCATATTTGTGACGCAAGAAATTTCGTAAAATGTGTGCACACTACCAGTGATCGATCAAGGACTTTTGTGCGAAGGCATGTCCTTTGCAATAACTAGAGGACACCAAGTTTTCCTCAAACGAGGTTCAAGACTTATATTACTTGTCCTTAAGGAGGCACAAACATCATGTCAACTCCTCTCATTGTATGACGGGTATGGTGAGACAGAACTTCACTCTTATGCTGGAAGTTATGGAATAGATTAGTTCTAGTGCAAATTTAGGATACTGCCGAACTAGATTAAGTTTGGAAGGTAGGAGACGAAATACTGGCAGAAGTAAAGCTGTGAGACCGGTCGTGAGTCGTGCTTCGGTATCTCAGATGGTATGCCGGCACGGTAGCACAGCGTGTTCGGTAAGAGGGTTAGCTTCCCTCTGTAATAAATAAACTGAATTAATCGATCAACAACGAACTTAAACGGATGTCTTACGACGTCCGCCCCGAGCAGATAGAACGAACTAAAAAAAAAAAAAAAAATGGTAGAGCACTTGCCCGCGAAAGGCAAAGGTCCCGAGTTCGAGTCTCGGTCGGGCACACAGTTTTAATCTGCCAGGAAGTTTCATACGACTCAGTTTTCATGATATTGTAAATGTGAAAAAAAAATTACCTTCAAAAATGTTGAGAAAGTTTAGTGAGGCACTTGCTACTGCTGTCGCTGTGATGTGCACTGTTGCGCTATTTTGATCGCGATTGTTTCGAAAATCAGGACAGCCGGATGCGAATTCGAACCGTCGTCCTCCCGAATGCGAGCCCATTGTGCTAACCACTGCACGACCTTGCTCGGTGACACGTAGCTGGTGCAATTACATAATTCTCAGTATTTAATGGAGAACTGTGTATGAACGAAGGTATTTTAAAGCTAATTTAGAGGCATTTAGAGTCTCTATGTAACACATTACGACTCATTTACATTGTGCAATGTGTATAGCGCGAGGGAGTGCATACAGTATTTCTCCAACGCTTGAGGGGCATGCTCTACGCTGTAAAATATAAGACATTTGATAGTACTCACCAGATTCGAAAGCTGCATCTGGCGAAGAAAGCTGTGTCGTCCAGATTAACGTTGATATTGCAAGAGGAACATTATCCAGCACAGATGTGTCACACAATCACAGTATACTGTGTGCCATGTAAAATGTGAATTGAACTAGTTGACAGATTGGCTTGTGTTGTCGAGGTTTTTGAATTCAGTATGACCGCAACGCCAACGCTATGTGCAGGTTATGGACTCTAGTAGTGGTCAGTGCAGAAAGAAACACTGCTGCCATTTCTAATGTGTGACCACGGTGTCACTGCCATGTAGTCGAGTGGTCGATGTACATACTAAATGGTGTTCACTACAGATAACAGATAAAACTGTTGCAAGGCTTGCCAGATATCAACAACTTCAAAGTGCCATCGGCTTGTGCACCCATGAGTAATACAAACTACTGCGACAACAGGAATGGTTCTAAGTCCTGAGAGGATGTGATTTAATGATGATCTGGGAAGTGATGCGATCAGAAAATCCCACATTTCTTATTTGACTGGTAATATAAAATTCAAAAGTAAAAGAAAACAAATTAACCAGATAAACTTTCTAGCTGTAACAATCAAAAAGCAAAAAAAAAGAAACATATGTTTGAAGTTCACCTCAAACACATTCCAACTGACGTTATCGTCAACCACTCTTCGAACGGCACACGCTCACAAAAACAAGCGGCTTTCGGACACATGCTCCACGGGCTCAACACAATGCCAGTCAACAAAGCAAGCTACAAAAATAATACATACAGTCAAGAACAACGACTACAGTAGTAACATAGTCACAAAGCTAAACATCAAAACTTAAAAAAAAAAATAAAAACACAAAACCACAGACAACACAGTAGGATCAAACACAATCATGAACACTCAGTAACACAACAACTACACAGAATAACAAGGAAAATATAACAGAAGACAAAGATGGTACACAGTGACATACAAAAACAAACTCACACATCAAATCGCAAATATTTTCAAAATACAAGGCATAAAAATAGCATACACAACAGACAATTCTGTCCAAAAACACACACCATAACTGACAAAAGGCATATACATGTACCAGAAAGCAGGTATATACCAATTACAGTGTAACACCTGTGATGGCACGTATGTGGGCAAAGGTGTAGAACGTTTGATGTCAGAATACACGAGAGCCTGGAAGAAGGGGCAAACCACTCCACATCTGCAGAACGTCTAAGATAACTCAGTTAAACGACAACTGTACAATAGAAAACATGAAAATAAATAGGATCAACAATAATAAACAGCTCCTAACCCGGCAATAAAATTACCATACACAAAAAAGCAACACCAATAATAATGCAATGTTTACATTAATAGATAAAATAGTAGAGTAACACACCAACCAGGATTATCATCATAGTGATCTCCAATACCCTTTCCACTCACTGTTGCATGAACACCTCAACCAAACATTTAAACAAAAACTCTATTCAGTTGAACATCCTAATTTTAAACCACTCTTTAAAAGCTATTACATTAACATTCAATTTTCTACAAATCTCTCCTACTACCACCACCAACACACACACGCGCACGCACAAACACACACACACAAACACACACACACACACACACACACACACACACACACACACACACATACACACACAAGATAGGAAGAGAGATATACATAAAGAGAATGCAAATGAACAGACGTAATCTACGATAATGATTGAAGCAGAAGAAGTTTCCAGCATATATCTTGTTAGGTTGGCAACACCAAACAGGAACAGACATGAAGTGAACACACAGTAGTTAAGATTTTAAATCACACTTTTCGGTAAAGTATTTACTACTAGTGACAGCAGAATAATAGTGCTCTACAGCAATTAGTGCAACGTGAAAACTGTGTAAAAATGTTCGTATCGTGAAAGCTTGCTCACGTTTCGTAAGTGAAGTTACAGTGAAACCTCCAGCACATGACCAGATGACAGGAAATGCAGGTGCAAGCCAAAAACTCGAATAAACGTAAGTAATCACTTATTTACATAAACAGCAAAATGAGAACTGTTTTATGATCTACAAATATCGCATACCAAAACAAAATAGTATCATTCTTGATTCGGCTGAAGATGCCTTAAAGAAAATAGGTGAAATGTGTCTGTAGTAGATAAAATACGCTGTAGCAAGAAGAAAGTGGTTTTAATTACGTAATTTTTTATTAATATTTATGAATATATCTTTCACCTATGTGGTGTATATTAATGAGAGTATGCATTTATATGTGTGTGTAATGACTCAGGTATTTACTCTATAGCTGCATACACATGTTAGAGTGCTATATGTGCAATAGTTCTTTATAATTTGTAAACTCGTCGACATGCCAATAGGACAGACTGATGACAAATGAGCACTATTGTTTAAGTTCGGATGAGGTTACTTTCTAGCTATCTGAATTTCACTGCGATTTGACAAAGAATTTTATTCACTGGCACCTCTAACTATAAAGTAATGGAAAAGGGTTTTACCAGGGGGGAGGTAAAGGCCAGCAGAAGAGCTCTGGTGTGGAAGGGGAACCCCAAGGGTAACACAACAGCAGCACTATTCACAACTAAAACTTTTTAAAGCAAAATTTATTTAACGATTGGGAAGCTTAATCTGATACAGCAACATTAACTAATTGCATGAATCTATGGTAATGAAATCTTAAGGACAAAAATTTTTTTCCTGCAGATCTCAGTCAGGTTGAACTACCTCAGATACATTTAAAATAATGTTCTCGTAAAAAGTGGATGAAAATGATGCTCTCTTTAAAGAGGGAAAAAATTTTCTTTAACATCTTCTACCATAAACAGCTTTAACAAATCCTTGCTTTACATGTGTATCAATTATTAAGGCAATCAACATCTTGAACTACTACCAACTACCCCAATTCGTACCAAAACTTAAGGCTAACAAATACTCAACATTAGAAAATGATTAAATCTATAACATCTAGAATATCAACAAAAATAAAACCATTAGTCACTTCGTTTCGGAAACAGTCATTTCTCAAGGCACCTACTGGCTAAAGTCGTGAAACGAACCTTGAATAACTGCCTAATAGTAATTTACAGAGACTAAATCGGCATTAAATGAATTCAGAGCACTCACGCAGAATGTAGGGAAGTACTGCTAGGCACACACTTAAATAAAGTTCAGTTTCCAAGTGGCGAGAAAATAAAGCGAGGCACTTTAATAAAACATTAAACGTAATAACTATAACACAACTGTTATATACATAACTTAGTCCATAATGATCAAAATGTTCAAATGTGTGTGAAATCTTATGGACTTAACTGCTAAGGTCATCAGTCCCTAAGCTTACACACTACTTAATCTAAATTATCCTAAGGACAAACACACACACCCATGCCCGAGGGAGGACTCGAACCTCTGCCGGGACCAGCAGCACAGTCCATGACTGCAGCGCCTAAGACCGCTCGGCTAATCCCGCGCTGCGTAATAATCCAAGGCCAAGGCGCCGATCCGGTCTCCTTCGTCACAGCAGTACTGCAAATCCGGTTACTGCTTTGGACAGTTGCCTTCTTTCATGAGCTGATTGGCCAACACTATTTGGACCGCCGTCAACAACTTGAATTGCATGTCCAACGACATGGTGGGAAAGGAGACCAACTGCAGGACACGAGGTGTAGTGCTCTGAAATAGACTTAAGTTTATCACACTGTTAAGGAACAATAGCTGGCCACGTGGAAAGCTTATATTGCTTAAAGGGGTGCTTGGCATATGAGCACTGACACAAGGTTAAGCTCCTTTATCTGACAAGAATGAAACCTGAATGTATCAAATTACTGTCAGTATGCACCAATGAGGTTGAATATATGTAATTACAGCAAGCACGACGCGGCAAGAGAGCCTTTACAGTTGTGAACGCTAACAGACTAGACCCTGCAAGTCGGCTGACGAAGCTATACCACAAAGTCACTTGCAGACGTATGGTTGGGCCTATTACATTTGTGACTTCTTCAGTCAGCATACCAGTTCCAAGTACTAAACTCCATTCATGAGAATATTCACAATCAGCTTTTGATCCAACTCGCCACTTTATAAACATTCGTTACACTCAGATTTGTCTGATGTGCAGTAAGGGTCACCGTTTACAAACGCCAAAGTTGCTCCCATAGAGCAGCGTACACAGTGGTATCAATAGACAAGTCAGCAAAGGACACTCGTGGCCGACCGATCTTGAACACACTTTTAATCGGCCTGGAAAGTTTCAAATCAGCGCACACCCCACTGAAGAGTGAAAACTTCGTTTTGTAAACAGCTCCGTTCTGTTTCTAAGTCATGTCTCCGCAAAATCATTTCTTCCAGGATAGCGAGTCCCACAAGGTATGCAGAAGAAAGAAATCTGAAATGTTGGAGATGAGGCAGTGCTGGAAGTAAAGCTGAGGGAGAGGGTAATGAGTTGTGCTTGGGCGGCTCAGCTGGTAGAGCAAGTACTTCGTCATGTGAACAGCAAGTGACTGTGAAGGCTATCGACTATAATGGCCTGTGTAAAATTTGTTTCTGAGAGGAGGTTGGATTCCTACAGTTTCCATACAGAAATATTGCTGTTTGCGTTAAATGTGAGCCTTCCGTTTCCTCGAGTGCTTTGTGTCATAAGTACAGTAAGAACAAGTCTGTTGTAATAAATTCAATATCAAATAACTGTTCTGAAATTTCAAATGGTTCGTTAATATAAATTTTTGTACTTTATTGATTGTGAAAAGTAAATTACTGTCGTTAATAAAATGGCATCCTTGCTTTATACCAACAGGCACAGATACTACACACTTACTTAATTCTTCCTCCTATTTTAACACACGAACTTCCTTTTACCGTGAATCTATGGAGTTCATAAGAATGTGACGTTATGCAATTGAACGTCCTTCGTTACCAAGTGCTGCTTAACATAAGAGTTTTATCGGTAGGATCAGTATGTAAGCTCGAGTATTTTAATAAATAATTCAGACAATTCAGATGTGGAAATAATTAATTGCAGTGTCTATGGAGCTTGTAAAATGTGTTACAGAGATCGAACTCCCATTGGTTGTATGTGCTGCTTCAGCAAAAATCTTTGCAGTGGAGCCAATATTCTATTTAAATGTGGAAATAGTTGGTTTACGGGTCTACTGTGCTCGCAAAGTGTGTTTTTTGCTAAATATTTTACATATTTCGACAAAAAATACAATTTTAAATTACTGCAGTCAACTAATTTTGATAGTGATCTGTAGTTATACTTGCATATTATGATAAATAACGAGCATGTTTGTGTATGATTTGTGCTCTTCTTTCAAAATCTCCCGGCTGTGTTACTTTCTATGGTAATGTTGTGTCCTAAAACGTGTTTCAGTTTATGTGACTCTTTCTTCTCTCTCTTTCTAAAACAAAATTTTAGTTTAAGTGACAGTAACACCTTCTTTCTCCATTTCTAATATGGTTTGGTTATAATTGGAGGGAAAATCAGCATTGGCCGTATTTTGTTGTTTTATTGTCAGCAAAATCGATTGTCGGTCACTTAGTGACCATCCTCAGTGCTGTAATATGCAATTAAAATTGGTAAGCACTGGTATCAAGCTATAAACACAAGCCCAGAGCGATCACATTGAGTTTATGTGATCGCTCTAAGCTTTTGGTTATAGCTTTATACCAGTGCCTACCAATTTTAAATGTATTTAGCCCAGTGGTTAGCAGATACTTATCACTCGGCATGACTTGTTTGTGCTAGAATGTATAGGACTGCTAGGCACTAATTCTGAACAATCATGTCCGTTGATTCCACTGGTTCTCTAGAGACATGTTCTTAGTTTGCTTCATCTGGATCACAGCGGCATGTCCCCACCAGACAATCAGTTCCCTTACGTTGCACATGGTTTTGCGTGGACTCGCAATTAGTGCAGGTGAAGGCCCAGTGCCATGCTTGTGCAGGACACTGGGCAGACCTTCCTCACCGGTTCTTTGATTGGCCATAGTCTGAAGAATCTTTAAGAAACATGATAGAAGGTTGTATACATGGAAGAACCCTGGAGATACTAAAAGGCATCAGATAGATTATATAATGGTGAGACAGAGATTTAGGAACCAGGTTTTAAATTGTAAGACATTTCCTGGGGCAGATGTGGACTCTGACCACAATCTATTGGTTGTGACCTGTAGATTAAAACTGAAGAAACTGCTAAAAGGAGGGAATTTAAGGAGATGGGACCTGGATAAACTGAAAGAACCAGAGGTTGTACAGAGTTTCAGGGAGAGCATAAGGGAACAATTGACAGGAATGGGGGAAAGAAATACAGTAGAAGAAGAATGGGTAGCTTTGAGGGATGAAGTAGTGAAGGCAGCAGAGGATCAAGTAGGTAAAAAGACGAGGGCTAGTAGAAATCCTTGGGTAACAGAAGAAATATTGAATTTAATTGATGAAAGGAGAAAATATAAAAATACAGTAAATGAAGCAGGCAAAAAGGAATACAAACGTCTCAAAAATGAGATCGACAGGAAGTGCAAAATGGCTAAGCAGGGATGGCTAGAGGACAAATGTAAGGATGTAGAGGCTTATCTCACTAGGGGTAAGATAGATACTGCCTACAGGAAAATTAAAGAGAGATTTGGAGATAAGAGAACCACTTGTATGAACATCAAGAGCTCAGATGGAAACCCAGTTCTAAGCAAAGAAGGGAAAGCAGAAAGGTGGAAGGAGTATATAGAGGGTCTATACAAGGGCGATGAACTTGAGGACAATATTATGGAAATGGAAGAGGATGTAGATGAAGACGAAATGGGAGATATGATACTGCGTGAAGAGTTTGACAGAGAACTGAAAGACCTGAGTCGAAACAAGGCCCCCGGAGTAGACAACATTCCATTGGAACTACTGACGGCCTTGGGAGAGCCAGTCCTGACAAAACTCTACCATCTGGTGAACAAGATGTATGAAACAGGCGAAATACCCTCAGACTTCAAGAAGAATATAATAATTCCAATCCCAAAGAAAGCAGGTGTTGACAGATGTGAAAATTACCGAACAATCAGTTTAATAAGCCACAGCTGCAAAATACTAACACGAATTCTTTACAGACGAATGGAAAAACTGGTAGAAGCCTCAGGGAAGATCGGTTTGGATTCCGTAGAAATGTTGGAACACGTGAGGCAATACTGACCTTACGACTTATCTTAGAAGAAAGATTAAGGAAAGGTAAACCTACGTTTCTAGCATTTGTAGATTTAGAGAAAGCTTTTGACAATGTTGACTGGAATACTCTCTTTCAAATTCTAAACGTGGCAGGGGTAAAATACAGGTAGCTAAAGGCTATTTACAATTTGTACAGAAACCAGATGGCAGTTATAGGAGTCGAGGGACAAGAAAAGGAATTAGTGGTTAAGAAGGGAGTAAGACAGGGTTGTAGCCTCTCCCCGATGTTATTCAATCTGTATATTGAGCAAGCAGTAAAGGAAACAAAAGAAAAATTCGGAGTAGGTATTAAAATTCATGGAGAAGAAATACAAACATTGAGGTTCGCCGATGACATTGTAATTGTGTCAGAGACAGCAAAGGACTTGGAAGAGCAGCTGAATGGAATGGATGGTGTCTTGAAGGGAGGATATAAGATGAAAATCAACAAAAGCAAAACGAGGATAATGGAATGTAGTCGAATTAAGTCGGGTGATGTTGAGGGTATTAGATTAGGAAATGAGAGACTTAGAGTAGTAAAGGAGTTTTGCTATTTGGGGAGCAAAATAACTGATGATGGTCGAAGTAGAGAGGATATAAAATGTAGACTGGCAATGGCAAGGAAAGCGTTTCTGAAGAAGAGAAATTTGTTAACATCGAGTATAGATTTAAGTGTCAGGAAGTCATTTCTGAGAGTATTTGTATGGAGTGTAGCCATGTATGGAAGTGAAACATGGACGGTAAATAGTTAGGACAAGAAGAGAATAGAAGCTTTCGAAATGTGGTGCTACAGAAGAATGCTGAAGATTAGATGGGTAGATCACATAACTAATGAGGAAGTATTGAATAGGACTGGGGAGAAGAGAAGTTTGTGGCACAACTTGACCAGAAGAAGGGATCGGTTGGTAGGACATGTTCTGAGGCATCAAGGGATCACCAATTTAGTATTGGAGGGCAGCGTGGAGGGTAAAAATCGTAGGGGGAGACCAAGAGATGAATACACTAAGCAGATTCAGAAGGATGTAGGTTGCAGTAGGTACTGGGAGATGAAGAAGCTTGCACAGGATAGATTAGCATGGACAGCTGCATCAAACCAGTCTCAGGACTGAAGACCATAACAACAACAGTCTGAAGTCCATGACACCGTTTGTATTAGGATTTTGCTGGATCCTACTGGAACGCTCAGTGTCTGATTGTCGTCTACACATTCAGCAGGTTTTCTTCTGTGGTTCCCACGCACTCTACGAAGACAAATCGCTGACTTCAATCCTTGCAACACATATTTTTCTTGAAGGTCTACCATTCTTATGACTGACAACAAAGCTAAATTTGTGTCTGCAGAATTTACATTATAGGATTTGAGACCCTGTCCTTGGCTCTTCACCACCATGCTGTATCCATAGAATGCAGTTTCAATTTTTAGACTGGTAGTTCTAGAAAGTTTCCCAGGTGGACGTGAACTCTCGCACATAAAACGATGTTTAGGATTATACTATACAATGAGACAGTTGAGGTTGACTATTATCATGCACAATCACCACTGTAGAGTATAACTTAAATAACATATTTATATGTCAAGTCAAAATCCCAGAAGTGACCAAAGTTATGTAATCGATTTTATAAAGTGTCCATACTTGTGAATATGGGGAACTTCTAAATCCCAATTGGCTAAAGAAGATGGTATTACCAGGTTGAATACCACTACAGAATGCATTGTGTTTCTGATCCCTCTGCAAGACTGCTTAGGTATGTGCACTATGACTCGTAGGTTTCTTTTCGAGCACTCTTGTCATGGAATATATTTACGTCACTTCGACAATTACTCGTAGTTGCTCAATGCTTTCGCTGCTGTAACAAATCATTTCGTCTCTATTATCTGTGAATTACGACGCTGATATCACCGTTTCTGCAAGGATATAACACTATTGCACTGCAATGTTGTGTCCTACCTCGTAATATGTACAGCCATTTTGTTTAATTTTAGCTTATTGGGAGTCCGAAAATTAACGATGTGGCTGAGGAGTTGATTTTAAATGTGTATTTCAGCTATGGCAACATCAGTATTTTGTAGAATCTCTGAACTCTTTTCAACTGTGAGCCACTAAGTTTCCAAACACAACTACTTCCACATCTACACCTACAAATCTGTATGTTACAGAGAATAACATCTCTTAAATATGTGTTGCGGGATTTTTTTATCATTTATAAGAATTGAGGGTGGTCGTATAATGGTGTGCTTACGGTGAATGTCATTCCTTAGACGTTAGGCATATTTGATGCCTTATTGCTCTTATAAGAAGTGTGAAATCCTACATGGAATACAACTCAAGTTATGGAGCGATATAGGTGAAACAGTGACAGCAGAATGCACCTATCTCATGAATCGTATACTTCATTTTATTTTTATCATAAACCTCTTTTTCTACAGTTTTTTCACCACAGGGTAACACTGTATACACCACATTAACCTATATACTGGGAGTAGAGCCAAACCTGTATTCTCAGTGGAGTTCCATAGAGGTTGCTGTTCCTCCATCCCTGAATGTAATGGTAAGGCTTGAGAACAGCATGCTACATTTTGATACTAGATAGTAGTTTCATTGCCACTTATGAGCCAAAAAAGTTGGCAGTGTGGGACTTTGACCGCTAAATTGGCGAAAACAACAGCAGCACCATTCGGGAACTGAACCCCATGGCTAAACACAGCTCACGTAGTGATTCGACGGTAACCTCAGGAAGATTCAAGAGAATAGACCAGTTATGACTTTAGGCGGAAAAAAAAATGAAACCGCAAGCACTATGATGTGCAAAGAAACCGGGCAGTGGAACACGTGAAATTGTAGCGTGATCAGAGGCGTTGGATTATCTTAGCTCTGAATGCAAGATTGGTCTGACAACTGATGCTCATCCAAGAAGACTGAGGAGTAGGCATGCAGTCAAATGGGTTGAACCTGGAGAATTTTTTATCAGGGTCCGTGACAGTATCAGATATAGATGTCAGACGCCTTTCATGGAAATCGATGGCAATATGAGGGATATGTAAAGCTGGGAAAATATTTTCCAAGCTGTTGTTCAACCCAGAAGCCAACATTTAGTCGATGGGTTCGTCTTTCAAGAAGACAATGCTTGAGCACACCAAGCCTACTAGTTATTATAATAGTTAGCTGATGTCTCTGTACATCCTTTTTGACTTGATTGTAGACCATTTCAGGTCAAATATACTAATCTTGAATAATGACCATCTATTTTATATGGTCCGTATTGCCTGATGTTACGGATTAGATATAGACTTGTTCATAAGTTCAATCAGGACCATTTGTGTGTTAAGTCAATAAGATGTTCATATGTTTTAACCATAACTAAGCAAGTTCTTAACAATTACGTCTTAAAAATTTCTAGACCTAGTCATAATAATGACGATGTTGGCTTTACATTATCCTTCCCACTCCTAAGTTCTTTTAAGGTGATTAACTTCATGCTTAAGCACAAAAATCTTTCTAGATAGGCCATACCTTGTTCGCACATGGTGTCTTTCTCATAACATGACCAACGAATACTTCATAAATGTTAAGACAGTCAATTTAAGTACGTTCTGCACAGGATAACATATACGCCCTTTTCCTCAGCTATAACTGTATTTCACTTTACTAGTAAATTTAAGGTCAGGAATTAAGTTCGCGTCTTGTCCCAACAAGTAACTATCATACAGTTTATGCGCAGGCGCAACGTATTGTATCCGCCTAGGCGGGTCTCATGACGCTACAGTCAGTTCCAGTACAGCACTCGTGGCTGCCGTATCGCGGTCGCGAAGTGGGGCCGAGGCAGTTTCAGATGATTTTTTTCAATTTGACGATAATTTATGGATTTCTAGTTTTAGCTTGACGATGTCCACTATGGAAAACGGTAGTTACTGTTATTCTAAAGAAGGTTGGGTTATCCCGACTGAAACCTAGGTAAATTCTAGGTAAACGGTGCAACTAGGGCTGTTGATTATTAAAATTAACATTAATGCCTTCATTTTGATTATTTTTTCTGTTTCCATTTCACAGTAAAGTTATTTCTGTTTGCTGTTACGGGGTATATTCTTCCTCTACTCGCTCACCTTCAATAAGATCATATTATCAGAAATACGATGGAGGATCGGAAAGTAACGCACAATAGTTTTCTCTACCGGTACTGCAGCTAGAATGTTTAAGTTCCACGATGATGTAGATTGAAGTTTGCGTTGCCGAGCATACTTTGTTTCCATGTGCAGCTCTAGCGAGAGAGGCTTGAACTGCGAAACAAACATGGCGCACATGTCAATCTCATCAGCTTACGATGTGCAGCGAAGTGTAGTTCCATATTTGTGGACCTAAGGCCATAAACCGAGTGAAATTCGCAAATACGTGCGAGGCGTATGTGGGGACAACTGTATGGACTGTAGCAATGTGTCCATGTGGTGTGCATTCTCCCAAGAGGGCCGGGTGAACCTTAGTGATTCGCCCCGCTCAGAGTGGCTGGTTACAGCTGTAATTGCAATGTCAGAGCCATTGAGGCAGCAAATTTGAACGACCGGCGTGTGCAGTTGTGAACCTTATCGTGGCAGTTCAACATTTACTATGGTTCGGTATATGATATTGTTCACGACACAATGAAATTTATTAATGTTAGTGATCCCTGGGTGCATAGAGCCTGACAGACAACCACAAGGGGCAGCGAATCATGACGAGCTTGTATCACTTAACACGCTACGCCCCAGAAGGGCCTAATTTTCTGAAAGGAGTCGTGGGCTTAACACTAACACTCGAAATCGAGCAGGCCTCTATGGAGTGGAGGTTGGTCCCCCAGTACCAAAAAAATTCAGAGTCACTCATTTTGCCAGGAAAGTGCTTGTGACAGTGTTCTGGAATATGCGCGTTGTGTTACTGGTCTTGTGTTGCTGAACACAAGACCACTGTGAATACTGCTGCCTACATTAAAATTTTGGTTGAGTTCCTTCGTGCCGCTCTTGACAAATGCCGCTACATTAACACTGAAGGTGCCAGACTTCTTCATGACAGCGCTCGCCCCCATTTTGCTACTCCCGAAAATGAGAAAGTCGCCAAATTTGGGTAGGAGGTGCTCCAGTGTCCACCACACAGACCGGACCTTGCATCGGGAACTTTTATCTGTTTCACTCCATGAAGAAATTGGTAGGCATCCAACGGTTCGCGACAGATGCAGAGGTCATATCAGCGGTCTGCCGATGGCTATACTCCAATCACAGACTTTATAAGACGTCTATATTTCTATTGTCTATTGTCAAATCACAATTTATGAAAGATTTTTATATTTTATTAATAAGATTAAGTAGGAATAATTAATATTTGTCATGTTGGAAATAATTGTGGTAGCAGGGAATGTCTGCACCAAAGTATTGCTGACAAGAGAAACCGCAAATTGATATAATTTTAAAAAGGGCGGGAGAGACCGCGTATGGATACATTTTAAGAAAAGAGCGGGAAAGGCCGCGCATTGATACATTTTGTAATGGTAGCAGGGATTGTCTGCACCAGAAAGCATTGTTGGCAGGAGAGACCGCACTTTAGCGTTGGGAGGAATCAGTAGTAAGCGAGAAGTGAAGCGAGTCGGTAGCAGGTCTGAAGCTAGAGGTTGAGAGGAGCGGTGTGACTGCCAGCCACTAATTATGATTTACAAGAGATTATAAACGGATGTACAGAGACATCAGCTAACTATTATAATAAGAGGAACTAATATTATTGAATTTAATTTTTGAGAAACTCAAGACTACTGAAGGTATGTTTGCGCATTGCTAGTTGTTAGTTTATTGTAAAAAGTAAGTCTCATTTGAACGTTTGTAAAATCATTTCATTCAGAATATAATTAACTTTTGCCAGCAATATTGTATTTACAATTATAATCCATCCCAAACACCATCAACGTAAAACTTTGCAAAATTTTATTGTTGTCAAGAAAAAGTTTAACTATGAATTACGTAACTTCAGTCCAATTAATTAAAGAATAACGTCAGCTTTGCTATTAGAGTATAACGTCAGCTTTGGTAATAAATACAGCCACTTATTATGAAAGCCCACCAGCAGCTAATAGAGTATAGTAAAACAGTAGGGAACTGTTTTGGGTTATTTCCGATAACGACTGAGGGCCACGACGACGACACATTCTATGTTTCGTCGAAATAATCAGAAAATCACTTTTAATAAGCAGCAATTAAATTTGTATGTGAAGATTCAGAAAGAGAATAAATTTCAAAGGGAAGATATTATTTGTTATTATTCAGCAAGGGATAGAATACTAAGGAAAGGTTTCATAGTTTATTGTAAAAGGGAAGGTTATCATTAACAAAAGAGGTAAAGAGGAGACGGGGAGGTTTCAACTTCAACTCACAGGGCGTATTGAATCTGGTACAATGATGGGAGATACGTGTGCCCAACGTTGGTGTCTATGTAGAAATGAAGGTAAAAGATGTAAGTTCGTTTATGATTTGTTTTGTTTTGTCTGTTAAGCTTTTTAGTAATAAAATTATTGCCTACATTCTATCTTCTTTCGTACAAGTGGCGCAAACCTTTCTTGGAGCAATTCAATGAAGACACAGCTGCCGAATATAAAGCAGATTAGGACAACGTGTAGTAGTGCAAAACCAAATGTTAAGCATTTCCATTTTGCAGCAGTTAGCTGCATTTAGTACCCACGTTCCAGCTTCCTTTAGATGTTACCTTCACAGAGATTTCTGCTAAACAACGCAGTGACAGGGCAGCTCGTGACAACCTCTACCACGTGGCCCCTTCCACCTGTTCCCCCCACTCCTGTTGGCTGTCGCTGCGTGAGGTCTGGTAGCGCCATTAGCAACCTCAGCAGGGCCCAGCAGCAGCTGCTTCTAGAGGGACTATGGACGCTCTGGTGCGTCAAGTCCTGCCCAAGCCTAGGGGAGGGGGGAGGGAGGGGGCGGGGTTTGAGACAGGGTTGTGGGGGAGTGGGTGGAGTCACCGCGGAACACAACGCCCATGCGTCGCTGCGTAGCGGCCAGGCTAGTCAGCCTAACTAATTAAACTCCAGGCCACGGCCGCGTAAGGCGCCTCCCCCAACTGCTGCGCTGCTATAGAAAGTGGGAGTCAAAGGAACTGTGGGTGCTCCTCGAGCCACCATTTACAGACGTCATTGAACCGACATCATGTGCTGCAGCTACTGCGCTGTGGATTCGTCATGGGCCCATACTGCATCTGCATCTGGTAAGCTAAATTATATGGGGAAAAGAAAATACTGACCCTACGACTTATCTTAGAAAATAGGTTAAGGAAATGCAAACCTACGTTTCTAGCATTTGTAGACTAAGAGAAAGCTTTTGTCAATGTGGACTGGAATACTGTTTTTCAAATTTTGAAGGTGGCTGGGGTAAAATACAGAGAGCGAAAGGCTATTTACAATTTTTACAGAAACCAGATGGCAGTTATAAGAGTAGAGGGGCATGAAATGGAAGCAGTCGTTGCGAAGGGAGTGAGACAGAGTTGTAGCCTATCCCCGACGTTATTCAATCTGTGTATTAAGCAAGCAGTAAAGGAAACAAAAGAAAAATTTGGAGTAGGAATTAAAATCCATGGAGAAGAAATTAGAACTTTGAGATTTGCCGATGACATTGTAATTCTGTCAGAGACAGCAAAGGACCTGGAAGAGCAGCTGAACGGAATGGACAGTGTCTTGAAAGGCGGATATAAGATGAAAATCAACAAAAGCAAAACGAAGATAATGGAATGTAGTCGAATTAAGTCAGGTGATAGTGAGAGAATTAAATTAGGACATGAGACACTTAAAGTAATAAAGGAGTTTTGCTATTTGGGGTGCAAAACAACTGATGATGGTCGAAGTAGAGAGGATATAAAATGTAGACTGGCAATGGCAAGGAAAGCGTTTCTGAAGAAGAGAAATTTGTTAACATCGAGTATAGATTTAAGTGTCAGGAAGTCATTTCTGAAAGTATTTGTATGGAGTGTAGCCATATATGGAAGTGAAACATGAACGATAAATAGTTAGGACAAGAAGAGAATAGAAGCTTTCGAAATGTGGTGCTACAGAAGAATGCTGAAGATTAGATGGGTAGATAACATAACTAACGAGGAGGTATTGAATAGAATTGGCAAGAAGAGAAATTTGTGAAACAACTTGACTAGAAGAAGGGATCGGTTAGTAGGACGTATTCTGAGGACTCAAGGGATCACCAATTTAGTATTGGAGGGCAAAGCGGAGGGTAAAAATCGTAGAGGGAGACCAAGAGATGAATACACTAAACAGGTTCAGAAGGATGTGGGATGCAGTAGGTACTGGCAGATGAAGAAGCTTGCACAGGATAGAGTAGCATAGAGAGCTGCATCACACCAGTCTCTGGACTGAAGACCACAACAACAAACATGTGGAAAAGTATACTGACGTGGCAAAAGTCATAGGATAGCGATATGCACACATACAAACGGCGTTTGGTATCGCGTACGCAGTATGTGAAAGGACAGCCCATTGGTGGAGCTGTCATTTGTACTCAGGTGAGTCATGCGAAAAGATTTCTGAAGTTGTTATGGCTGCACGACGGAAATTAACAGACATTGGAGACAGAATGGTAGTTGGAGCTAAACGCGTGATACATTCCATATCCGAAATCGTTAAGGAATTCAATACTCCGAGATCCACATAGATTTGGCGTTAATGGTCAATGGCAGCAAACGACCGCCGCGAATTCTTCTTCCAATAGGACGACATCGCCTGCAGTGTTTCTTCTGGGCTTGTTGCACCCTAGACGACTGGCAAACTTCGCCTGGGCAGATGACTTCCAGGGTTGGTAAGAGTTAATAGCAGCTTTCGAGTGTGTGCAGACTCCACGAATCCCTTGACAAAGTTGTCAACAAGGTACTGTGCAAGCTGTTGGTGGCCACATAATGGTTTGAGCTGTGTTTACACGGTATGGACTGGGTCCTCTGGTAGAAAGTATTGAAACTGGCTACTTGGAGACTACCTGCAGCCATTCATGGACTTCATGTTTGCAAACAGCAGTAACATGTCACTGGGCCACAATTGTTCATGACTGGTCTGAAGAGTCTTCTGGACAGTTCGAGAGAATGATTTGGCCACACAAATCAACTGACATGAATCCTATCGAACATTTATGGGGTATGATCGAGAGGTCAGTACGTGCACTAAATCCTGCACCGGCAGCACTTTCGCAATAAATGTAAATCTCGTGTGACTAGGGCCTCCCGTCGGGTAGACCGTTCGCCTGGTGCAAGTCTTCGGCGACTTGCGCGTCGATGGGGATGAGATAATGATGATTAGGACAACACAACACCCAGTCCCTGAGCGGAGAAAATCTCCGACCCAGCTGGGAAACTTTCGCAATTATGGACGGCTACAGAGCGTGTGTTCACGCCACGTCGAATTGATGCACGACGCCGGGCAAAAGAGCTCCGACACAACATAAGGAGATATCGCACGAATTTTGTCACCTGTGTGTACAGCATAGGATGAACGCATATACTTGCGACGACATAACCCTATTAATTCTTTTCAGCTGTCGAGGCACTTCAAGTGACTATAGTGTACATCAATGAGCTTTGGGCTGAGAGTGCCCACGGTCAGAATATCGGAAGCAATTTGAGCAGTAATCCACAAACCGAAAACCGTCAGGAGAACAGTGACGAGCTTGCGTATGTTCTCCATCTTTCAGTGACACTGAAAATGAACCGCCTCCTGAGAAGATGTAACATCAGTCTCCAAGCTTCATGGTAAAATACGCGAACTTACGACAGTAGCGAAAGATACTGAAGACCTCATAGCTACCTGTCTACATGCACATGATATAGTATAACTCCCAGCAGTTATACTATACCATGCGCATGTAGACAATATTACGTCGTAGCGACGATATCCATGACGGCATAACGCCAGACTAAATGTAAGAGTTGTCAGGAACCACACTAAACAGGAAAATCAGTGGTAGCTAATCAGGATTTTCAAATTGGGAATAAAATGGCACTGGACGTCGTACTCGACATCATTATGTTTAACAATTTCCGAAATATCCAACAAAAGAAACTAGGGAGATTAAAATTTCTGGTAATATTCTCAATAAATTTGGCAGCTTGTACATTAGTGAAAATCAGGTAATATTCGCAATAAATTCGGCAGCTTGTACATTAGTGAAAATCAGATTATATTCTCAATAAGTATGGTACCTTTTACATTAGTGAAAATCAGAATAAAGGAATGGATATTTGCAGGAAAATTAACATTGTCCTTAGGAATAGTTGTGCACAATGTATACGCAATAATATGAAATCCAGTATACCGACAAATGCAGTCAAATTGTATCGCAATCAGATGAAAAACAGCCGACCAGTTGCAAAGGATAAAGTAATCTTTACCTAGGTTTCAATAGGTTTACACCTATCTTCTTCAGAAGACGGCCTGAGGAAAATGAACATCATGTTTTATATGAAAGGTATACACATAGGTCAAGTTTAGAGTTTAACATATATTAGGAGGCTCTTGTGTTACAAAATATGAGATAAATTTCTTGTACTTACAGTATTACATTAACATGGCATGATACGTCGTTGCAATTTTTACAAACATCTCCATGGCTCCATTAGTTCAAATACAATATAGCCCTAAGAGTAGGGTTCGTCAAATAAATAAAATTAAGTACATGGAGGTCGGAGCGCGTATAAGCAACTGAGTAAAATCGGCCTGCGTGGTAGCAATGCGGCCAGGGCAGGTGGCACTCAGGTCGCGTACTATGTGCCGATTGGCGTACTGAAGCAACATGTAAAATATAAATATTAGTTGCGTCTTTAGAAGGAGTGACAGTGAACAAAATGAAAGCGTTTAACATTCCCATTATAACAACGTGGGAGCCTTAGAAATAGTAACGTAGAAACATACATCAAAAAGGCAGGTGGCGCATACGCCATGAGTTACATGCAGTGGCATATACAGCCAAAATAAAATTATATTACCATATTAGTGAAGCTCACAGAACGTATATAAGTCAAAACTTTAAGCATAAACAGTAATGGCATCTTAAGACATAAATTACAAAACCTGGTGCACAATTTAGTTATTATACATTCACTGGGATCCGAGGCTTTAAGATAAGCGAGAATTACATGAGGGCCGGTGTAGTGGCAGCCATACATCATGAGTAAATCACATTGCATTAAAGGTAGTGAGCTTAGAGATATAAAAGTGCACTATAGCTTCCTGAGGAAAAAGACTACTGAGGTTATCAACATTAATGTTATGAATTAAATAATACGGGTTTAAAGCCTTCCAAAAATTGTCTACAGGCAAGGTTCAACTGATCGTTGAGTATATTACCGTCTTTTAGCTCAAGATGTTTAAAAATAAATAGCTCTTCCCACAGATCTAATCTCCGTCCTTTAACTTGTCTGTGTAGGATAACCGTGTCTTCTAACTGTTTAGGCGTATGACCGGCTATCCAGAGGTGTTCAGCAAAAGTAGAGTTGTGAACATTAGCTCCTTTTTTTCCTAATAGATGTTCTTTATATCGTGTTTTAACAGCTCTGCCTGTTTGACCAATATAATATGAGGGGCAGTTACTACAGGTTATTTTGTATACACCTGAATTAGAAAACCAATCGTTAGCAATTTCTACTGAATGTATAAGATTTCTTTTTAAACTGTTGTCTGTAGAAAAGGAGACGTTACACTTATATTTTTTAGTTAGAAGACGTTTAATCCTATATGATATGTTACCCAAGAAAGGGATGGAAATAAATTTTTTAGCTTCTGTGGTATCAGTGGGGAGGTTATTACTCAAAGTCGAACAATTTTGGGAAATTTTCTTATTAAGCAGGTGATCGATCATGTTCTGGTTGTATCCATTATTAACAGCGATCGTTTTGATGACATTCAATTCTTTTTGTTGATCCGCAGGTGATAAAGGCGTGGTTACCATTCGGTGAATGGCGGAATGAAAAAATGCCAATTTGTGCGCTTTAGGATGAGTTGAGTCAGCAGGAATGACATTATCTGAATATGTTTCCTTACGGAAGATATTGAAATGGAAGGTATTATCTTGTATAGAAATTGTTAAATCTAAAAAATTAAGTTTACGTTTATCATTTTGAAGTTCTTTTGTGAAGGAAATTTTTTCATGTAGACCATTGAAAGTGTTGAAGAGCTGCTCTAACTCATAGTCAGTGCCATCAAAAGCAATGAGAATGTCGTCCACATAACGTGTATAATAGCGGATTTTTTGATTAATTCTGAACTAGACTTGAAAAATGCTGTTTCCAGGGCGTTATTGAAAATCTCTGCTAGAATACCGGCAAGGGGGCTGCCCATAGCTAGACCATCTGGCTGTATATACATTTTCCCATTAAATGTAAAATAATTGTATTTTAATATGACCTTAAGCAAACCAATAAGTTCAGCAATCTGAGTTTCACTTAGTTTTTTATGCTTAAAAAGATTTTCTTTTACAAGGCCTATGGTTTCATCAACCGGGACATTTGTATAGAGGCTGACGATGTCGAAGGACACCAGTCTAGTATCAGGTGTACATCTTACAGATTGAATATTGTTAATTAATTCCTTACTATTTTTTATAGAAAAATTATTTTCAAATGTGAAAGCATCTTTAATTTTAAAATGGAGGTGCCTAGCAAGCGTGTGATGTGGACTACCTATACCATTCACTACAGGGCGGATCGGATGATTTTGTTTGTGCAGTTTAAACTGGCTTCTGAGCACAGGTGGTTTCGGGTTCATATTTATAAGCCTTTTCTTTTGAAACTTATTAAACAGGCTGACGGAATTAGATAGAGTACGCCGGATTTCATTTTGCAGTTCAGCAGTTGGATCTACGGTAACCTTAGTGATGTCGTTTTCCTCAAAAAACTTTACAGTTTTCTCTATATATTCATTTTTATAAGCCACGACAACGGTGTTACCTTTGTCGCTCTTAGTGGCTAAAGCGTCATGCTCTCTAAGTTTATGAGTAATGCTTTTTACTATACTATATTCACGTGACTGACAATTAGGAGATAATTTAATTTCTTTCTCTATTATGTTATTACATTCGTAAGCACATTTAACTTGCTCCGTTTTCTCTAATTTCAGAGATTCTAAACCAGTTTTTAGGTCTACAATGAGGTTACAAATAACTGGATATTTATCGAGTTTAGAAGGCAAGTTATATTTAAGGCCTTTACACAATAAGTCATTCTCAGCCTGCGTAAAAGTAATATTAGTTTTATTTAGTACTCTTTCGTAAAATAGGTGCTTGCCACTATTATCTGCTGTATTAACACTTTTACTTGTGGTCCTGTTACTAAACTTCAAAAGCTTTCTTTCATGTCTAGCCTTGATTTCTTCTTTACGATTAGAGAGCCATTCATTAATGCTATTTAATATATAGTCAATTTGAAAATTACAAAGATCTTTAAAAGCTTTAGTTAAAAATAGGTATATACAGTAGGCTTCACTATTAAGAACATCTTTTTTCTTGTACAAATTCACTATTCTATCTGAAATGACTAGATGCACTAACTTCTTTTTAATAGAAGGCACTCTGTTACACTGTTTAAAGTTTATGTACGCCTTTACGTAATCAGGGATAATGTCTTTATCTAGGCACTGTTGATTAAAGTCAATAGCCATACCTGCTTTCACAATTTTTAATTTGATGTCCATATACCTGGATGCAGCTTTTGATACCTCGGCAGGCAAGAATTTCATTATTTTAAACATAGCTGCGTACCAGCAACGGTTCCACGTAATCAGATGAAAAACAGCCGACCAGTTGCAAAGGATAAAGTAATCTTTACCTAGGTTTCAATAGGTTTAAACCTATCTTCTTCAGAAGACGGCCTGAGGAAAATGAACATCATGTTTTATATGAAAGGTATACACATAGGTCAAGTTTAGAGTTTAACATATATTAGGAGGCTCTTGTGTTACAAAATATGAGATACATTTCTTGTACTTACAGTATTACATTAACATGGCATGATTCGTCGTTGCAATTTTTACAAACATCTCCATAGCTCCATTAGTTCAAATACAATATAGCCCTAAGAGTAGGGTTCGTCAAATAAATAAAATTAAGTACATGGAGGTCGGAGCGCGTATAAGCAACTGAGTAAAATCGGCCTGCGTGGTAGCAATGCGGCCAGGGCAGGTGTTCTCAGGTCGCGTACTATGTGCCGATTGGCGTACTGAAGCAACATGTAAAATATAAATATTAGTTGCGTCTTTAGAAGGAGTGACAGTGAACAAAATGAAAGCGTTTAACATTCCCATTATAACAACGTGGGAGCCTTAGAAATAGTAACGTAGAAACATACATCAAAAAGGCAGGTGGCGCATACGCCATGAGTTACATGCAGTGGCATATACAGCCAAAATAAAATTATATTACCATATTAGTGAAGCTCACAGAACGTATATAAGTCAAAACTTTAAGCATAAACAGTAATGGCATCTTAAGACATAAATTACAAAACCTGGTGCACAATTTAGTTATTATACATTCACTGGGATCCGAGGCTTTAAGATAAGCGAGAATTACATGAGGGCCGGTGTAGTGGCAGCCATACATCATGAGTAAATCACATTGCATTAAAGGTAGTGAGCTTAGAGATATAAAAGTGCACTATAGCTTCCTGAGGAAAAAGACTACTGAGGTTATCAACATTAATGTTATGAATTAAATAATACGGGTTTAAAGCCTTCCAAAAATTGTCTACAGGCAAGGTTCAACTGATCGTTGAGTATATTACCGTCTTTTAGCTCAAGATGTTTAAAAATAAATAGCTCTTCCCACAGATCTAATCTCCGTCCTTTAACTTGTCTGTGTAGGATAACCGTGTCTTCTAACTGTTTAGGCGTATGACCGGCTATCCAGAGGTGTTCAGCAAAAGTAGAGTTGTGAACATTAGCTCCTTTTTTTCCTAATAGATGTTCTTTATATCGTGTTTTAACAGCTCTGCCTGTTTGACCAATATAATATGAGGGGCAGTTACTACAGGTTATTTTGTATACACCTGAATTAGAAAACCAATCGTTAGCAATTTCTACTGAATGTATAAGATTTCTTTTTAAACTGTTGTCTGTAGAAAAGGAGACGTTACACTTATATTTTTTAGTTAGAAGAAGTTTAATCCTATATGATATGTTACCCAAGAAAGGGATGGAAATAAATTTTTTAGTTTCTGTGGTATCAGTGGGGAGGTTATTACTCAAAGTCGAACAATTTTGGGAAATTTTCTTATTAAGCAGGTGATCGATCATGTTCTGGTTGTATCCATTATTAACAGCGATCGTTTTGATGACATTCAATTCTTTTTGTTGATCCTCAGGTGATAAAGGCGTGGTTACCATTCGGTGAATGGCGGAATGAAAAAATGCCAATTTGTGCGCTTTAGGATGAGTTGAGTCAGCAGGAATGATATTATCTGAATATGTTTCCTTGCGGAAGATATTGAAATGGAAGGTATTATCTTGTATAGAAATTGTTAAATCTAAAAAATTAAGTTCACGGTTATCATTTTGAAGTTCACCGGCCCTCATGTAATTCTCGCTTATCTTAAAGCCTCGGATCCCAGTGAATGTATAATAACTAAATTGTGCACCAGGTTTCGTAATTTATGTCTTAAGATGCCATTACTGTTTATGCTTAAAGTTTTGACTTATATACGTTCTGTGAGCTTCACTAATATGGTAATATAATTTTATTTTGGCTGTATATGCCACTGCATGTAACTCATGGCGTATGCGCCACCTGCCTTTTTGATGTATGTTTCTACGTTACTATTTCTAAGGCTCCCACGTTGTTATAATGGGAATGTTAAACGCTTTCATTTTGTTCACTGTCACTCCTTCTAAAGACGCAACTAATATTTATATTTTACATGTTGCTTCAGTACGCCAATCGGCACATAGTACGCGACCTGAGAACACCTGCCCTGGCCGCATTGCTACCACGCAGGCCGATTTTACTCAGTTGCTTATACGCGCTCCGACCTCCATGTACTTAATTTTATTTATTTGACGAACCCTACTCTTAGGGCTATATTGTATTTGAACTAATGGAGCTATGGAGATGTTTGTAAAAATTGCAACGACGAATCATGCCATGTTAATGTAATACTGTAAGTACAAGAAATTTATCTCATATTTTGTAACACAAGAGCCTCCTAATATATGTTAAACTCTAAACTTGACCTATGTGTATACCTTTCATATAAAACATGATGTTCATTTTCCTCAGGCCGTCTTCTGAAGAAGATAGGTTTAAACCTATTGAAACCTAGGTAAAGATTACTTTATCCTTTGCAACTGGTCGGCTGTTTTTCATCTGATTACGTGGAACCGTTGCTGTTACGCAGCTATGTTTAAAATAATGAAATTGTATCGCATTTGATGGCAGTAGTACAGGTTGTAACAAGACGTCAACGAATCAGGTGGCAGATGGTGGAACTCGGTGTAAAGGCAGTCGGTTCTGTTTGTTGCTAGTGTCTCTGCACGCTCCTATACTGCAGATAGGAAACAAAGAGCATTAGTTTGTTGGTTGGTTGGTTTGTGTGGGAGGGGACCAAGCAGCGATGTCAATGGTCCCATCGGGTTAGCGAAGAATGGGGACAGAATTTGGCCACGCTCTTGTAAAGGAACCATCCCGGCATTTGCCTGAAGCGATGTAGGGGAATCACGGAAAACCTAAATCAGAAAGTCCGGACGAGGGTTTGAATCGTCGACACCATTAGTGACAGTGAATGTTGTGTACATAAACCACGACTCTGGCAATGCCACACAGAAAACAGTTATTATCTGATGAAAAAGCAAAACTCAATACGTCGAAGTAAATGGGGCTCACTAACAGTCAGATTATCAAGAAGTAATTGATAATTTCGTTAGATTAGGCGCACAATGTCGACAGAAAGCAAAAATATTGGGGAAACAGAAAATTATCTGAGCCATAGAAAGGGTTACTTTTATGCGCAGTAGCACCCACAAACCGTTATTCTTCTCAGCCCTTTGCTGATTTACAGTTGCCAGTAAATGCTACATGTGTACCACAAACTTTATTACGTGATAAACGTGTTGTATTAGAGAAACAACTGTAGAAAGACGCATTAACACCCAAACATAAGCAGGCTAGATTGGAGTTTACCGAAAAAATGTCATGGACTTCAGATCGGATAAAGGGATCGGATCAAGAAGTTTAATTTAAAGGGACCGATTGGATTTCAGTAGTTTTGGCATGATCTGAGAACAGAACAGCAGGTAACAGTGACGAGAAATGTTGGTGGTGGAAGTTCGATGATTTGGGCAGCCTTCTGTGACAAAGATGAACCACGTATTGCTTCATTAAACATTAGAATGAATTCTGTGTACACTTAGATGCTAGAAACAGAAATTTATTAGAATATATGAGAATGGGAACGAAAGTCCAATGTTGCGGCAAGATAATCCATCTGTGCATGATTCTGTAAGAATCAAATAGTCTTTTGAATATAAAGATATCGATGTATTGCACTGGCTGCAAGCAGACCGGATTAGAACGCCGTGGAGACCTTTCTGGAATATTTGCAAGACGTGTTTGTCGCAATGGCTGGCAATTTTAGGTCATATGTGAGATGAAAAGAGCGACATGAGAAAAGCGGGCGACAATTTCACTGGAAGGACTATGAACCCTAACAAAATTAGTGCCAATTATCGAAGTAATTGGGAAGAACGGAGTTTGGGCAAAGTACTTACAATGCAATAACACAACAGGACAGTGTGTGCGTTTATAACAATTTCTATCCAGAAAATGCAAACGCCTTATTTTGTTCCTCATGTTATGAAAGAAACTTCATAATTTCGTCATGATTGTTTGTGTCTTATACGTATCTACTACTTTAATAGTAAATCAGATATTTTATGCTTCAGAAATTGCAATATTACTTTCTTGGAAACCTCCCTTTATAATGGTTTCCACAACTCTAGTTACGTACTGTGGAACCCAGGTACTGTGTGGTTAAATATAGCGCAGTGCATGCGGGGCGAAAACATTGCTTTACACGGGGATGAACTGAGATCCATGAATGTCGCAGTCGGACGATACCAGCAAATACATAAGCGACCACTAGATAACGGTCGAGCAACATTCAGCCGATAGCTCATGATACGTGACAGACACATTTAGCTAGAAGCACGAAGTTACTTTGCAGGGTGTAAGATTCAAATGGCTCTGAGCACTATGCGACTTAACATCTGAGGTCATCAGTCCCCTAGCAGGGTGTGAGAGAATGAGGTTTTGAAACTTTGAGATGTTGTAGAACATGGGTGGGCAACTAGCATCCCGTGTTCTGAATCCGGTTCATGATCGGTTTCAACCCGGCCTGGGAAGAAATTTGTGGAAGAGCAGATGAGGCGCTCGCATCAAACTCATCCCTGACCGCATTTTCTGACACTTCTGCCGAACATAGGATCGTATCGGGTTTGCAGCTCACATCACAGAGCAGTGAGAGTTTTGGTTACTCCAAGCAAGCCATTTCGCAGCCGACTGATTTGAACGACGAAGAGAGACACACGATTCAAGTCTGCACAATATGTTAGAGAAGAAAAACCTGCCTATGTGAACAGCCATCAAAAGTATTTTGAAGAAATATTTACAAAATGTTGTTTTTAAGACATTCACTGTAAAATGCCATAAGTACTGCCACAGGATTCACAGAGCGTAAATAAATAAAAACATATGGAGATGGAGTGAAGATAAAATTATTGTGTTTTGTGGCATAATTTGTTGGCTTGGTGTGTCCGGAGAAGGGTCGCCTCGTACCGGTGCGTTACCCCACAAGCATTAACTTCTTTGACGCAATAGTTCTGACTTCACGTGCTAGGAGTGCTGCTGTCGCGTCACGTAACGAGACGGCGCGCGAACTTCAGTACGTATGTGAATCAGACCTGCGCGTCACCAAATGTTGCCTAAGCATGTTGTAGAGAACAAGATTCGGAACAATTGGATATGAGGAACCTGTAGCCGAAAATTGGGAGTAAGGTTTTTACAGCACCGTGTACTTTCTATGCATTCTGTTGGTTGTTTGAAACACCATAATATTGTTGTTCGGAAAACTTTGATTGACAACGACGAACCAAGTTTTGTTTGATTCTCTGTAAGATCCTTGGCTACCCTCTGACAGTATCAAATGCTGCAAACATGCGTCAGGGAGCTGAGGTTCCGTTCCTAATGGTACTGAGTTCACAAGAGACTTTACATGTTGACGCCTGCAGGTACCACCAGCGGCGCGCGTTAGACGCGTTCATAAGGCGGTGGGTACGTCCAGTGTCTCACACTATACAAATTTGTTACTTTGAATACACTAATGTATAATGTATTACCTATCAGCCAGGTGCTGATACAATTTTGTGCGAACCTTCAGAGAGAGATCTTCCTCAACAAATGAGATATCACATAATAAGTGATTAATTTAGTGTGAAATTATTTTATGTGACCTCCCGTTGTTTTAAAAGAGTGGATTTACGCCATTTTCAAAAAAAGGTCAATATATTAAACTACACACCTCAACAAAAGTTTGGATTATCATAGGATTTACTACAATGACTTCTTATAGTTTCACAAGCTACGACATTGTCGCGAATTGAACAGTGACCCACATATAGAATAAATTTCCTTTAGTTCCTTTAGTTAGTTTTCCTGAGGGCATGCAGCTTTACTGTATGATTAAATGATGATGGCGTCTTCTTGGGTAAAATATTCCGGAGGTAAAATAGTCCCCCATTCGGATCTCCGGGCGGGGACTACTCAAGAGGATGTCGTTATCAGGAGAAAGAAAACTAGCGTTCTACGGATCGGAGCGTGGAATGTCAGATCCCTTAATCGGGCAAGTAGGTTAGAAAATTTAAAAAGGGAAATGGATAGGTTAAAGTTAGATATAGTGGGAATTAGTGAAGTTCGGTGGCAGGAGGAACAAGACTTCTGGTCAGGTGACTACAGGGTTATAAGCACAAAGTCAAATAGGGGTAATGCAGGAGTAGGTTTAACAATGAATAGGAAAGTAGGAATGCGGGTAAGCTACTACAAACAGCATAGTGAACGCATTATTGTGGCCAAGATAGATACAAAGCCCACACCTACTACAGTAGTACAAGTTTACATGCCAACTGGCTCTGCAGATGACGAAGAAATTGAAGAAATGTATGATGAAATAAAAGAAATTATTCAGATAGCGAAGGGAGACGAAAATTTAATAGTCATGGGTGACTGGAATTCGAGTGTAGCAAAAGGGAGAGAAGGGAGAGTAGTAGGTGAATATGGATTGGGGCTAAGAAATGAAAGAGGAAGCCGCCTGGTAGAATTTTGCACAGAGCACAACTTAATCATAGCTAACACTTGATTTAAGAATCATGATAGAAGGTTGTATACATGGAAGAACCCTGGGGATACTAAAAGGTATCAGATAGATTATATAATGGTAAGACAGAGATTTAGGAACCAGGTTTTAAATTGTAAGACATTTCCAGGGGCAGATGTGGACTCTGACCACAATCTATTGGTTGTGACCTGTAGATTACAACTGAAGAAACTGCAAAAAGGTGGGAATTTAAGGAGATGGGACCTGGATAAACTGAAAGAACCAGTGGTTGTACAGAGTTTCAGGGAGAGCATAAGGGAACAATTGACGGGAATGGGGGAAAGAAATACAGTAGAAGAAGAATGGGTAGCTTTGAGGGATGAAGTAGTGAAGGCAGCAGACGATCAAGTAGGTAAAAAGACGAGGGATAGTAGAAATCCTTGGGTAACAGACGAAATATTGAATTTAATTGATGAAAGGAGAAAATATAAAAATGCAGTAAATGAAGCAGGCAAAAAGGAATACAAACGTCTCAAAAATGAGATCGACAGGAAGTGCAGAATGACTAAGCAGGGATGGATAGAGGACAAATGTAAGGATGTAGAGGCTTATCTCACTAGGGGTAAGATAGATACTGCCTACAGGAAAATTAAAGAGACCTTTAGAGATAAGAGAACCACTTGTATTAACATCAAGAGCTCAGATGGAAACCCAGTTCTAAGCAAAGAAGGGAAAGCAGAAAGGTGGAAGGAGTATATAGAGGGTCTATACAAGGGCGATGTACTTGAGGACTATATTATGAAAATGGAAGAGGATGTAGATGAAGATGAAATGGGAGATACGATACTGCGTGAAGAGTTTGACAGGGCACTGAAAGACCTGAGTCGAAACAAGGCCCCCAGATAAGACAACATTCCAGTAGAACTACTGACGGCCTTGGGAGAGCCAGTCCTGACAAAACTCTACCATCTGGTGAGCAAGATGTATGAAACAGGTGAAACACCCTCAGACTTCAAGAAGAATATAATCATTCCAATCCCAAAGAAAGCAGGTGTTGACAGATGTGAAAATTACCGAACAATCAGTTTAATAAGCCACAGCTGCAAAATACTAACACGAATTCTTTACAGACAAATGGAAAAACTAGTAGAAGCCGACCTCGGGGAAGATCAGTTTGGATTCCTTAGAAATACTGGAACACGTGAGGCAGTACTGGCCTTACGATTTATCTTAGAAGAAAGATTAAGGAACGGCAAACCTACGTTTCTAGCATTTGTAGAATTAGAGAAAGCTTTTGACAATGTTGATTGGAATACTCTCTTTCAAATTCTAAAGGTGGCAGGGGTAAAATACAGGGAGCCAAAGGCTATTTACAATTTGTACAGAAACCAGATGGCAGTTATAAGAGTCGAGGGGCATGAGAGGGAAGCAGCGGTTGGGAAGGGAGTGAGACAGGGTTGTAGCCTCTCCCCAATGTTATTCAATCTGTATATTGAGCAAGCAGTAAAGGAAACAAAAGAAAAATTTGGAGTAGGTATTAAAATCCATGGAGAAGAAATAAAAACTTTGAAGTTCGCCGATGACATTGTAATTCTGTCAGAGACAGCAAAGGACTTGGAAGAGCTGTTGGATGGAATGGATGGTGTCTTGAAGGGAGGATATAAGATGAACATCAACAAAAGCAAAACGAGGATAATGGAATGTAGTCGAATTAAGTCGGGTGATGCTGAGGGTATTAGATTAGGAAATGAGACACTTAAAGTAGTAAAGTTTTGCTATTTGGGGAGCAAAATAGAAGTCATTTCTGAAAGTATTTGTATGGAGTGTAGCCATGTATGGAAGTGAAACATGGACGGTAAATAGTTTGGACAAGAAGAGAATAGAAGCATTTGAAATGTGGTGCTACAGAAGAATGCTGAAGATTAGATGGGTAGATCACATAACTAATGAGGAAGTATTGAATAGGATTGGGGAGAAGAGAAGTTTGTGGCACAACTTGACCAGAAGAAGGGATCGGTTGGTAGGACATGTTCTGAGGCATCAAGGGATCGCCAATTTAGTATTGGAGGGCAGCGTGGAGGGTAAAAATCGTAGGGGGAGACCAAGAGATGAATACACTAAGCAGATTCAGAAGGATGTAGGTTGCAGTAGGTACTGGGAGATGAAGAAGCTTGCACAGGATAGAGTAGCATGGAGAGCTGCATCAAACCAGTCTCAGGACTGAAGACAACAACAACACCTCTATGTTCACAGTTTTTTGACATCAGACTACCGGTTTCGATCTATAATGATTATCTTCAGATCTGTTTTATAAAAAATATGTCCTTGTTACGGTGCACTCATTGAGGATTGCACGATACCTTATCACCATTATTCCTTCTGAAAAGAAGAAATATTTTGGTTAGTTACAAATGAATCATTACAAAACATAAGTGTACATCTTGAAAACAAAAGCAGTGAAAATCATTACCTCACCACGGTTACTATTAGTCTTTAGTGGTCCGTATGCCTTCTCCACACACGAATAAGTTCCACTTGTAGTGGGACGCGAAATTGAAGCGTCACCCATCCACCAGTGTCAGCCCAGTTTGCAGGTGAATATAAGTTTAATTTAGTTTTGTTTGTGTATTTCTGTAAAATTTTTTGTAATAGCTGTGAATTATCTAAAGTTTTTGTATTTTTTGTATGTTTCATGTACGGAGAGGGCGGCGCAACGAACTGAGACAGCATCTTCGCTGCCGCGACCAGAGAGGAAATTGCTGGCCACTATACGTCGCGGGTCGACAGCCAAAGAGCAACAGAAGATCCTGGAACCGAGTTGTTGCGTCGTGCTTCTAAAAATTGAAAAGAATGTTTTATACTCTTTTTGTACAACAATGACGTCATAGAGAGCTTAATGTTATTGAAAATGTCAGTCCTATTCTGTTAAGCCTCAGGTTCAGAACGTCTGTATGTAGGAAGTTAATAAAATAGTGGATACTACTAAAGTTGAAACACGTGTTCTGAGGATTTATTTATGGAGAATTATGTGAACTGATTAATAGTATATTTGACAAGATTATTGAATTTTGACAGTGGTCATCGCAACTTTGAATCTAAAAAGTTTAGTCAATGTGTGATTCTGATATCGATTAAGTCAAGATAAAGTGTGTCAATATAAGTTCTGAGGAGAAACAAACGAAATTTAAATTGAAAAAGTTTACCAAAACCAATTGGCCCGAGTGATGTAATTCTTTGCATACGACTCAACTGATATTTTATAGTTTCGTTCAAGAACCATCCTGTGAAAATTTAAAAAGAATATAAATCATTTTGAAGTGGGTTGTAACTGACGTAGGTGACGAAGTCTGCACATGGTCATATGATAAACGAAAGTCATTCCTAAACAAAACCCATACGTCGTTACACTACACACTCTGTGAGGCATACTCTGGATGAGCCGTCAAGTTTGTCTTGGGCTATGAGATTCCACTGCTAAATGGCAGCTTCAGTGAGATCCTGAAGGTTGTCAGGTGCATTTGCACCTTGTGCATTGCCCACCTTCAGCAGATCCCATGCATGCTGTCGCATTCACGTCTGGGGACTGTGCTGGTAATTGCATTCGGTTTTTGTTGCATGTTTGAAGATAACAAACACTGCTAGAGTACTGTGCGGACTTGGATTCACATCGACAAGGATGAAGTTGTCACCGAGTTCACTTCTGTAGGATCCTACAATCATCTGTAGTACTTCTTGGATGTATCAGGGGCCAGTGAAATTGCCGTAGATGGAAATTAGAGGGGTCCACCATCCCGTCATTAATGCTGCCCAGAACATTACTCTTTCACCTGCAAACGGATGGACTTTCTGAGTGCATCGGCGTTCCTGGTGTCGTCTAACGCTTCTTCTAACCTTAACACGTCTAGTCTTTGGTCACAAACTAATCCTGGTCTCGTCAGAAAACATGATATTACCCCATTCTGCGATCGTCCAGTGCTGATGTGCAACAGTCCAGGCCCTTCATTCGCGTCGGTTCCGTTGATTCAGTGCAGATTTTCTTATTGGTCTTCTGCGGTGAAGGCCACCCTATTGCATTCTTCTACGCAATTTTTGGTCTGAGATACGACTCCTTGTTGCCCAGGAGAAGTCATTACCAATATTTCTGACAGGTGATGATGGGCATCTTGTAGCCGACCGTTGGAGGAAACTATCCTACGTTGGTGTTGTCATACGAGGACATCCACTGCGAGTTCTGTACTTCACATTTACCATCTCTCTGTACTTTCTCCACACCTTAGATGCACCACTTTGAGTGACACGTAACCGATCGGCAACATGCTGTGTATCACTTACTGAAAGTAAAACCACTGTCCTGACTCTATCGAAGTTTTGTATACCTCAAAATGGCATGTTACTACAGAGCTGAACACAAACAGAGGGATACCGTTGATAGAGGACTGCTCGTGGAGTGCCGCTCCAGCAACGGTATGTTAACATGACTTGCGAAGGGCCACAATGCATGCCAGCAGTAAACAGCGCCCAGCACATGGGCTCTGACTGTATAATGAATGAAGTGTTTAGGTCAACGAGATCCCTGGTATCGTAAACGATATTTTTGCATTGTACTCCAAACTCTTGTTGAACACTGTAGTAGCCTAGGGCGTTCGAGTACGACCCCTACCCCAGGGTGAGAAACATGAAAGCGGTGCTGCACGCCAAAGAAAAGCATCATTACGTACGCTGTCCCACAGTGAGAAACGTAATTTCTAGCACCGGACTGAACATCTTAAATAATTTCTGAGCAAAAGGTCAAAAGGACTCAGGTCAGTGGAGCACCCAAGCTACAGGACTGGTCATCCCCTTCCAGTTACTCTCTGCCTGAAGTTCTCAGGTACATCATTGTACTTGCGTGTTTACAGTCTTCCATCAGCAACATTAGTACAACTTCAATGGATGGGTCAGTAACGATACCGTCACCGTCACCAGCTGTGGCGTTCCCGCAACATTCCACGCGGTACGTCGCCTGCTTTTCTCTAGCCACGACAGGCTCTCGAGCTACTGGCGTCAAAGTACTGTATGGTAATAACATTGGAGTGAAAAGTGGTTGCGCTGCCAGAGATTCTACGTCGACCAACACTAAACATTCAGGTACGCACACAAAGTTGCAGTTTACTCTAGGTCTTTGTTTTATCCGAGATTTCCTTTTGCTTCTTCCATATTTCAGACCCCGCATGGATCAGAAGGATTCGTCTGTATGAAATTCTCTGTCTATTGATAATGAGCTATCTAACTGTGAGTAGAAATTACCTCAGTAGGAGGAGGCAACTAAAGTTAGCGAAACAATAGCACGCTCATCATCATCATCATCAACATCATCATCGTCGTCATCATCAGCCATTTGGCATCTCCCATTGGATAAAGGCCCCATCCAGTCTTGACCATGTGTTACAGTCATCAGCTATTCTCACCCACAAAAAAATTACTTGTTCTACTCTGCAGTTGCACTTTTATACTGCGTATTGGCTACAAATTTCGGTAGCAAGTTCTATCATCAGGCTGTTTGTGGCGTTCGCTGTGTTATTCAGTGGTTTGGAATGTAACTAATTTGTAAATGGAAATGATAATCTTATTTTATTACATTGAGTAATTACTAAATAATTTTCTCCCGGCTAAAGATTTGATCAATTTGCTAAAGAAATCCAAGTTAACGTCATGTTAAAGTGTCGTCTGTAAGTTGTGTAAGTGTCACTAAATCACAGTTCATACAACGGACTCTATACAACTATAGATAATGATGGAAACAGTTATTTTCAGCAAAATGATCATTAAAACCACCGAATATCAGCTGTGCACAACACTGACGTATGTTACCTGAAACAATAATCTTCGCAACTCGTTTGTAATTAATTTCGGCTCCATACATCAGCTAGAAAAATTTGTTATAACGATCGTGCTATGAGCACTGTCTTTAAAGAACCAATCTGATTCGAATTATTTTCATTGAAATGAGTTCGGAACCACCGGAGCACATTTATTTTTACGCATTTGTATTACGTTCGGCATTTATGTCTGCAGAGTTACGTAATTTGAATTTGCCGCTGAGATAATTGTTCAGATGGCGGCAGACAATTGATAGAGACTTTCTATTGTTAGAGCAAATAAGTAAATATTTAAAATGTTTATTAAACGCTATAAACTATACTTTCATATTGTGCAGTATTTAGACTTCATCAAGAAAACATTTGATTTGTTTCTAAGGAAAACACAGACAAAAACGCGATACAAATCGCTATCATCAATGGCTGCGCTCCTTGCAGCGGAAAGAAATAATTAACACAGATAATGCTTACTGAGAGAGGAATTAAAGTTAAAAATAATTAATCACTCATATTTATAACAATAATAATGAACTCAGTTTTCAAGTAATAATTAACAAATAATTACAATTTCTTAACAGACCTCAGTTTGATATGCGTCCGCAACTTACAAAAGCCAACCAACAAAAGGTAAAAACAAAGGAAGACAAACGCCGATCATAAAAGGAAATTACAATTATCATTGTCTTTGTATGATACACATCGATATGTCCAATTACATCATAAAATATTATATAAATAATTAATATTTATAAGTTTTCACTGTTTTTTTTATACGTCGAATACATAATGTTTATAACTGTTAGAGGCATAATTTCCTCTCGTCGCACTGTAGCCAAAAATTTATTACGTGGATGTTACATGTTCTATGAGCAAAAACTCACAGTACATAGTTAAATTAATACTTCAAGAAGCATTTTCAAAATATTTCTTCTCTGCGAAACCAAATGTATTGCATACAGTGCAACCTTAAAACGTAGGATCCTTGATTAAGAAGTAAGGTGGCTCCTACTTTAATAATCATTTACAATATTATTTTCTTCTCTATGCTAGCGAACATTTGGTATACAGTGCAAGCTTAGAAAACACTCAGCACCTTGCCCCTTGCGCGCTGCTGTCAAGTGCAGTTCCCAAGTATCTAACTTGGCGGTGTGTAACATAACTACGTTGGTGCGTCAGGAACAGCGTGCTGTGCTCGAGCTTCGAATTCGAAGAGTTCTTCCAGACATGGAGTACCCTTTCCTTCTGCAGGAAAACACCAGACCGTACACAAGCACTGAGTCATCTACAACCACCCGACGGCTCGGGTCCACTGTCATCGATCATGCTCCATACAATCCCGACTTGACCCCATCCGACTTTCATTCGTTTCCAAAAACTTAAAAGAACAACTTAGAGGACTTTGCTTGAATAGTACTGAAGCTCAGCAAGCAGAGGTAACGTTGTAGCTCCGTCAACAAAGTCAAACATTCTACTGTGACGGTATCAAAAAATTCGTCTCTCGTTGGAGAAACACTGTTCGTCACCGGGGTGAATAGGTTGAGAAATTCTCGTAAACATGTAAACATCAAGAATAAGAATTTAGTATGTTAATAAAATCACTCCGTCTACAAGCCACAAGAAGCCCACAGGGACCATCCGACCGCCGTGTCATCCTCAGCTGAGGATGCGGATAGGAGGGGCGTGTGGGTTGCACACTGCTCTCCCGGTCGTTTTGATGGTTTACTGTGACCGGAGCCGGTACCATTCGGTAGAGTAGCTTCTCAATTGGCATCACGAGGCTGAGTGGACCCCGAAAAATGGCAACAGGCATGGCGGCCCGGATTGTCACCTATCCAAGCGCCGGCCACGCCCGACAGCGCTTAACTTCGGCGATCTGACGGGAACCGGTGGATCCACTGCGGCAAGGCCGTTGCCAGTATGTTAATAAAGCTTGTTGTATTTAAAAATCTTTAGGAATTTCCAGAGGCATTACTTTTGTGCCCATATACGTGGGACACAAGAACCTCGTTGTCTCTTCTCCACCTGTGACCACAGTAACGGCCTCTGGTACTTAACGTTCCGGATTGTTCAGTTGGTTGAAATGTAACAATCAGTCACGTTGCAGTAACTTGGTATTATTTCCCCAATTGATGCAGGAGATAGCAACACTTTTCCTGCATGAGCCTGTAAGCTTCGGCATTCCGATCTTAATGAGACCTTTTTCCGACCTCTGGTGTGCTCTACATCTCATAACAATAACGATGTGAATAAAGGTGTTACGGAAAGAGAAACAAGAGTCTTTCATCAGAAGATCCGTTAAGGAATGACTAGTGGAAATCGAATGAACATTACAAAGTCAGAGCAAAAACATCTTCAAAAGTGACTACAAAGGCATATTGGGTATAAATAATGAAACAAAAACGTGAACTCTGTATTGAAAGCCGAAGAGGCAAAATGACACAGATAAAACTCAGAGCACAGCACACAGCGGCGAATATTCAACAGCTGAGATTGTAACGGAACAAAACTCATAACTACAAGACAACGAGTTAAATATCAGATTGCGCAGCACCTCTTAAAAATCGTTTAATCGTTGATGCAGAAGTGCAAGGTATCCCTCTGTCATCAAGATATATACTCAAGAGATATACTCTGTCTCATACCAAGTCACTGAAGAAGGCTAAATGATTTCTCAAAGCGTTTAGTTCATTGTATTGGAAGCAAAAGAAACAGGGATGGAAATATCGTCTCTGATTGGCTGGCACACACATTTATTATTCGAGATGGTGAGGAGACGAGACCGATCAAGCGAAACAGTTGCTAAAAACGACACACAGCTGACGGATGGAGGACAGGTGTCACAGTAGCGCTTCACATAATCAGAGAACTCTGCTCCAACGCTTTCGGTTAACAGGTGTACCTCTGTAAAGCCTGAAGCAATTTCAGGCAAACTGGGTACATATATCACTTGCAACATGGAAAAAAATACTGTGACAATAATATACCTCTGTCACTAACATGTGGCAGATTCCTATTACTTCCATTGTATAACGTCTTTTCTAATCTTATTAAAGAATCACTGTAATATTACTAAAATTATATGAATATGGCACCATACAACTAACTGTAATAATGGTGTGTGGTGCCAGAAACAGATATTTTTCCATAGAAACACCAGCAAAGGGGGTATAAGTATTATACATAAGTGTTATATTAAAGCCGGAGAAACACATTTTATCAATCTACGACGTAGTTCTGTGCAGTACAATCAAATATAGATATTGACGAATGAGGACTGATTCCCACCAATAACGTTATTTTACAGGTCTTACGCAAAAGAAGAAACGTACTGAACAGGATTAAATCATACCCTATTAAAGAGATAAGTAATAAGAGTCAAAATTCAAATTTTCAAATGCTCTCAGCTAGAAGACAAGCTAAAAGGAACAGACCTAATTGCTAAAGCCATAAAAGAGATGCTTGACAGGAAACAATGTTAGATTCACGAATTCGAAATTATACCTGGTTTGTATTTGTCAAATTAATGTTTGGAAAAAGGATTAGATGGTTTGGATGTATATTTTAATTATTGAAACTACACCAAGCAATGACAAAGAAAGAGTGTGTGTAAATTTAAATTCATAAAATTAAAGAAGTTTTGGTACTAAGATGGTTTCAGTCTTCTTCGCTTATACTGCCAAAAGACAAAGCTCTAAAATGTTTCCTATAATCGTGATGTACATGTCTCTTTCGGACGTTGTTGTTGTACGGTAGTGGAAAGTCGGTTCCTAGAATCAAGTGCAATTCTTTGAATCATATCTGCGAAACACGACGTCATGATAAAATTTATTTCGTCTTACATGAGATGGAAAGTAAGCAATGTATAGTTAAAGGTTCAACGGCGAGGTTTATTTGACTACTGCTCTGAAGAATTTTTTATCGGCGTTTCCCTTACATTGTTGTCATTAACAAACAAGTGTCTTCGAGACATACAGCGCTTTTAATTAAACAGTTGTTACATCATAGTTTGGCGATCGTCCAACAGATCACCCATTATGTACACGGTCGAGGGTAGTTCATGTCCCGGAACTACACACATGGTGCTGGCAGATGTACGAGGTGCATTCAAGTTCTAAGGCCTCCGATTTCTTTTCTAATTAACTACTCACCCGAAATCGATGAAACTGGCGTTACTTCTCGACGTAATCTCCCTGCAGACGTACACATTTTTCACAACGCTGATGCCATGATTCCATGAAGCGGCGAAGGCTTCTTTAGGAGGCTGTTTTGACCACTGGAAAATCGCTGAGGCAATAGCAGCACGGCTGGTGAATGTGCGGCCACGGAGAGTGTCTTTCATTGTTGGAAAAAGCCAAAAGTCACTAGGAGCCATGTCAGGTGAGTAGGGAGAATGAGGAATCACTTCAAAGTTGTTATCACGAAGAAACTGTTGCGTAACGTTAGCTCGATGTGCGGGTGCGTTGTCTTGGTGAAACAGCACATGCGCAGCCCTTCCTGGACGTTTTTGTTGCATTGCAGGAAAGAATTTGTTCTTCAAAACATTTTCGTAGGATGCACGTGTTACCGTAGTGCCCTTTGGAACGCAATGGGTAAGGATTACGCCCTCGCTGTCCCAGAACATGGACACCATCATTTTTTCAGCACTGGCGGTAACCCGAAATATTTTTGGTGGCGGTGAATCCGTGTGCTTCCATTGAGCTGACTGACGCTTTGTTTCTGGAATGAAAAATGGCATCCACGTCTCATCCATTGTCACATCCGACGAAAAGGAAGTCCCATTCATGCTGTCATTGCGCGTCAACATTGCTTGGCAACATGCCACACGGGCAGCCATGTGGTCGTCCTTCAGCATTCGTGGTACCCACCTGGATGACATTTTTCGCATTTTCAGGTCATCATGCAGGATTGTGTGCACAGAACCCACAGAAATGCTAACTCTGGAGGCGATCTGTTCAAAGTCATTCGGCGATCCCCCAAAACAATTCTCTTCACTTTCTCGATTATGTCGTCAGACCGGCTTGTGCGAGCCCGAGGTGGGTTCGGTTTGTTGTGACACGATGTTCTGCCTTCATTAAACTGTCGCACCCACGAACGCACTTTTGACACATCCATAACTCCATCACCACATGTCTGCTTCAACTGTCGATGAATTTCAATTGGTTTCACACCACGCAAATTCAGAAAACGAATGATTGCACGCTGTTCAAGTAAGGAAAACGTCGCCATTTTAAGTATTTCAAACAGTTCTCATTCTCGCCGCTGGCGGTAAAATTCCATCTGCCATACGGTGCTGCCATCTCTGGGACATATTGACAATGAACACGGCGCATGTTTCTATCTCTTTCCAATCCGGAGAAAAAAAATCGGAGGCCTTAGAACTTGAATGCACCTCGTAACATTGGAGTAAGTAGAAGAAAAATCTACCTTAAGGAAAGAACGTGGAGCGTGTTAAGATGTTCTACAAAGAAATGCATAGGTTATAAACAAGAAATGCCTCTAGCACTGTGAAGTTAACATGGATAGATTAGCAGTTCGCTACGTTGGACCAATGGTTAATCTTCGTGTCCCTAATGTTCCACATAGCAAATGCTGATTAAACAAATGTCGAGTTAGTCGCATTTTAGTCCACTATATCAAACGACCATGCAAAATTCTGCTTTATAATCATTTTATTTGTAGCACGAAACAGTGCAGCGCCTTCTGCCACATCAAAGATGTGATGAGCAGCATTTGTTTTGGCTTACTATAGTTAAAGATGGCGAACACGTATTTGATCATGTGACGACTATATCATGAAGGGCATGCTGTTGTTCTGTTCACTAAGATCACGGTAGAGGAATAGACATTTCTGATCTGATAGTGTATGTCATCAGAGAATGATGAGTTTTAGTGCATATGACAGCTGAGGGCTGTTCAAGTGCTGCTACGGAAAAATATTTCACGATCATCCAATGTCGATAACGCTTCATTTCTGGAGATGCTTCCAACGATTAATAGCAGAGTTGTAAATGTTAGGTTGGTTCTTAAGTTCCAAGCATTTTTTCCATGAGTTTAATGAAAACAGTAGATATACATAATAGAGTAGACATACATAATATAGACTTTAGATATCAGTAGCATACTCTCATTCATTATTTACAAAAATCTGTTAAAGCTGGGGTTCTTTTCTATCCCGCGACAGTAGAAATCACCTGGCTCTGAGGCAAATAATCCGTCGAGCCATGTTGGGAACGCGTTTTCATCCAGAAGGGAAGTTCCGTGAAGATTTTACGGTAGGAAGCGAAAAAGGTGAAAATCTGTGGGCGCATGGTCAGGTGAGTAAGGTTGGCACGGAATGACTCCACATCCCAACTCCTGTGTAGTGTATTTTGTCAGTTCAGCAGAATGCGGGCTAGAATTACCGTGCAGTAGCATCATTTGACTCAGTCTTCTTGGCCGTTGTTCTTGGAGTGCGTCTGCAAGACGTGCCGTTTGTTGACAATAAATGCGAGCAGCGGTTGTTACACCTCGGGGAAGCAATTCCTAATACAACGCATCGTCGCTGCTCCATCAAATGCATAACATTATCTTTTATGAATGCATGCAGGTCTTTGTTTGAACTCGAGCATTCCTTTCTTTTCCTTGTATTAGCGTAAAGACAACGTTTCTACTCAACAGTAACTATACAGTATGGGAATGGCCGTTGTTCGCATGCCGATGGATGACGAGCAACCAGAGATGCTGATATGGTTACCCGTTGACATCTGTGATTTAGGCTTAGAGCATGCGGTACGCACACACCCGATTTATGAACCTTCTCCATTGCATGGAAATGTCGTACGATAGTGGAATGATCAGAGTTCATTACATCTGACAGTTCTCGAGTACGTCATCGTGGATCATTGTGGATTAATACGTGTAAAGGAAGTATGGCCTGAACGTGGAGAGTCACAAACGTCAGAGCGATTCTTATTAAAATGAAAAACCATTCTCTTGTCTCCGTATGTCGAATGGCGTTATCCCCGAACAGGACGCAAATGTTTCTGGCTACCTCCGCTGCTGTCTTCCCTCTTGTTGTGTACATAGTTCCGCGTAGTCAGCATTAGTCAGTACCAGTCTGTACGAGTTCTACATTTGTCTGTACCAGTCTATAGTCAAGTTTCAGTCTGCGCCTAATAAGATTACCATATTCTTGTACATAGCCATGAAGATAAATGTATAGAAACTTTTGTCAGGTATCAGAGATATATGTGAGAATAAGATTAAAGTACCAATAGCAAAGGAACTTCACATTGTCAATTGTAAATAGCATCCAGAACCAAGTTAAGTAATTTTTATGCTTGTTATTACTTTAATAAATGTGTGTGAAAATTAATCAAGTTCTGTTTAAAGTAGGTCACCGTCAATCTACTACTCTAAGCGTGCCAGTGGCATTTCTATCGTCTGACATAAGGTCAGAAGATAAACACGCCGCTATAAGACCACGAGACATATTGCTTACAGACCACGAGACATATTGCTGACACTCGCCTACTTCGTTAGAGCGACAAGTCAAATAATCTGATGGTGTGTGTACTGAAGGTCTTACAGTACGCACACCACTCCACTATAAGGCTCAAACAAAATAATATGACTGAAGTGTCTGGATTGATTGGCGACTCCGTAGAGTGTTGTGTGCACAACGACCATATGATAAATAAAATTAGAAGGAAGGTCAGCATTCTCCGCAATTCTGATGATTTATTAACACCAAAATCAATGTTAGATCACATAATGATCATGTTCACTGCTGGAAGTGAATTTCACATAGCAATCAGTGAATTAAAAAAAAAGACCACAAATACACCTGAGTATAAACCAACTGTTGGTAAGAACATACCTTAGGGTACAAATTAAAGCTCGTAGGCATTGGTGTCTAGTTATTAGCAGTTATAGAAGCTATGAAACGATCACAATAACTGAAGCCGCTCTTTACATTCACCTATACAGCAGACCTCGGTGTGACAGGGGCTTGGAACGCCTTCTATGTGACATGTGTCACGTGAAGACTTAACATTACTTTGTTTGGCAAGAGATTACCACAAAATACCGAATGTGCGTTTGCAACTCATTAATTGAATATATCAAATTTAGAATTGTACATTAAAAAGACATAGCAAAAAGGAAGGGGGAAATGCATATCTTGCCAACACACACTGGCGTGTTATTTTCAAAACAACTTAAAAAAACATACAAGATTAAAAATAAACAGGTAAATTATAAGGTGTCAGATTACAGGACTAGTGAAAAAGAAAAATATACAAATAACATGACATCAAATATAACAGAATTTGTTACAGCACAGTAACCGCCATCTAGCGTGGGAAGTCAGAGGTGCAAAGTTATTAATTTACGTAAAATATTACGTTGAAACCAAGAAGGCAAATAGATAAATAGTGGTGATTGTACAATAAGCCACGATTTAACAGGTTTAAATGTCATGAAACACAATATTCATTATAAAAAAATTTTAAGGTGTGGACTAACAATTTTTATCGTATTTAACGACATGATGACATACACACCTCATTCGTCCCGTTTGAACATGTTAACACATTATAACTGTTTCTCAGGCTTAATTACGAAAAATCATCGTAATTATGAAAAGCAAAATGACATAAAAGCACATTGTGGATGCAGAGATCATTTACCGCGCTCATCAGTAAGAGCTACTGTTACAAATTGCAAAGAATTAGTGATATGTTAGCTAGAGATACAAGTGTACAAAATACGTTAGCCTAGGAGAAATATCCAGTACCACACCTACTATTTATAGAAAAAAGTTCTTTACATGATGCAAGCAGAACTTGGGTATAAGGAAACAGTGTTCTTTTTAAGGTACAAAAGATTTGTCCCCAAGAAATACATCGGACTCTGGTTTTACACTTTTGAACAACCACTGGGTCAGAACCCATCACACATACATTTTCAGTTAATACAACACAAATGAAAACTCAAATAGTGACACTGAACTACAAATAAAAACTGACAATCGATAAATAAACCGACAGCAAGCGGAATACCGACATGCAGAACGAAAACGCTACGAGCGAACCTAATGTTATTAGAGTCGATCCCTGTGAAGTGCTTGGCGTTTACACAGGTAGTAGCTTGCTACACATTAAATAATTATCTGTACGGCTACCCACAGAGGCTCACTGCTTATGTTGCTGAGCGAGTGATAAGCGTACGGCGATTGGTGGATGCGTGGGCACCCGTGGTGGGGCCCCCTTTGCGTGAAGCGGCTTGTAGTGTGTATACGTCGCAACCGCGACACTGGCTGTGGTGATGCGGCCAATACCACGAAGAACCATGCACGAGCTAGAAGATGATGATACGTGGCCCTCCCCCCGACAGTGTTTGGTTGATTGAAAAAAAAACTTAGTAATTACTCCTATGGGAGTCGTTTAAGCATTAAATGTAGGTATCACTCGCGCTGATATTGTTTTCTGGTGCGAGCACAAATTCGACAGTTTTTTTAAAAAAACATTCCTGCCTCATAAATAAAAAATGAATTGGTGGATGACCTTGTAAACTAGCCGGAACTAGGCAACTGAAACACGGCCAGCCTCATTTCTTACCATACGAATAACTATGAGAGAAGTGACTGCAATAAGAAAGGGGGACCTAAAAGTCTGTTAAAATTTGAAACTTCAATACTTCACAGAGTAATTTAGGTAGAGACGCTAAAATTTTGCACAACTGCTTGAAGCAACAGGGGGTTTCACGTAAACCAAAAGAAAATGCAGAAAATGACCAACAGATGCCGGCCGTGGTGGCCGAGCGGTTCTAGGCGCTACAGTCTGGAACCGCGCGACCACTACGGTCCTGCCTCGGGTACGGTGGTGTGTGATGTCCTTAGGTTAGTTAGGTTTAAGTAGTTCTAAGTTTTAGGGGACTGATGACCTCAGAAGTTAAGTTCCATAGAGCCATTTTAACCATTTGACCAACACATGGCGCTTCATGTGATACAAAAGAAATAATCCGCATTGCAACTGATTTTTAGTAAAGACGATGTCCTTTACAGAAAATACTCAATATGTCAACCATCAATCATCAACAATACCTTTGCTCGAGGGAGAATACCGTTAAGAGCGCAGCACAGAATATTAGCAGTATGGTGAGAAATAGCCATCGGATGTTGTCGTTTAACGTTCCTAATGATGTCGGACGATCGACATCGACTAGTGACTTCATATAACCACACACAAGTAACCACCTGGATTGCTATTTGGGGACCAGTAAGCCCAAGTATGATGAAAGTAGCAGCTTAGCACGCGCTCCTCACCAAATAAAATGTGCAAGACATGTTTCACACGTGTAGCAGTGTGGGCTGGAGCACCATCATGGGGTGATTTCTGGAGTATTTGTATAGATGTACATGTGATGCTTATCTCATCCTACGCGACTTTCACTTCTTCACTTTTAATCCACAGAGGTGAGGCACATCTCGCAAAGGTGGTAATACTAGTCCGTGAAGTAATGTCAAATTATACAAACACAGACACGAGTACATCGACAGATACTTACTAAAAAAACTAAGTATAGGCTGCAGGTGATGACGTTGATAGTATCTCCCTGCTACCGCTAGACTGGACCGGCAGCCAGACTGGTCCTGCGGTGGAGAGGAAAGCCCACATCCATAAGGTGTCAAATGACTCAAAATTGGTTCAAATGGCTCTGAGCACTATGGAACTTAACATCTGTGGTCATCAGTCCCCTAGACTTAGGACTACTTAAACCTAACTAACCTAAGGACATCACACACATTCATGCCCGAGGCAGGATTCGGACCTCCAACAGTACCAGCAGCGCGGTTCCAGACTGAAGCGCCTAGAACCGCTCGGCCACACCGGCCGGCCATAACGTGTCAATACTCCTACAGAAAAACGCGGGACTGACAAAAGTGACGCACATGCAATATACACACCCATCATTAATAATAACGCCTGATGCTTACGATGTGGTTCACTGTTGATAAGTGATTTCATCCATTCACCTCCATCGTCATTTGGCGCTTAGTACATTACGACCATATTCTGATATTTTATTCTCCAATTCAGTATCAAGGGCATCTGGAACAAACGCACATCATAAGCACTATATACAAGCGTAAATATAAGAACTGTACGGAATGAAGACATAATGCTACTACTACCTACATATCCGATTCTCCGCAATCGGAGCGAAACTACAGGGGCTTTTGGGTTCAGAACTGTGTCAGAATCACCTTCCCGTTAATAGGCTATGAGGGCAGCGATAACTCTGCTATCGAGAAGTGTTACTTTTTATTATTTTCTTATTTTTTTTATTGTTTGTCGAGATGTGGTGTTAGGTTTCATCTTCACGTAACGCCATCACTTAACATGTATTTGGTGAATCTCTCTGATACGGCCGTAGGTATACCATTCTCGAAAACAGATGCAAGCAAAATTCTTTGCATGAAGGTATCAAACTGAGATGTTATCCATTTATATTATTTTAATTTCTAAAGTAAATAGAATATACTCATCTCCGATATTTCTGTATATTTGCCTCTGCTGGAATCAAAATGAAATTACAATGTATTTTCTGAGCAAGAACGTTGTCCAAACATGTCTTACATGCTACATTTCTAGATCTGGTTGCCTTAATAGAGATCTATGTGTTTTACGCAACCATTTTCAGATCAATAAAGCATAAAGAAGAAAGTTCTAGTGATCGTCTATCTGAAATACGGAAGATACACGGAATATAAAGGAATTACAAGCGAACATAACATAAAAAACTTGACTACAGCAGCTAGCACGTCCCTTTACGCTATGACACTGCAACTGGTGTGTATGTATGGACACTGTCTAAAAAAGCAGGCAATCGAATATATCTTAGATGGTGCATCGGCTATCGCTGTTACTGTGGTGTCACCGCCAGACACCACACTTGCTTTAAATCGGCCGCGGTCCGTTAGTATACGTCGCACCCTAGTGTCGCCACTATCAGTGATTGCAGACCGAGCGCCGCCACACGGCAGGTCTAGAGAGACTTCCTAGCACTCGCCCCAGTTGTACAGCCGACTTTGCTAGCGATGGTTCACTGACAAAATACGCTCTCATTTGCCGAGACGATAGTTAGCATAGCCTTCAGCTACGTCATTTGCTACGACCTAGCAAGGCGCCATTTCCAGTTACTATTGATGCTAAATCATGTACCGTCAAGAGCGACGTTCACCATTAATGGATTAAAGTTAAGTATTCCCCCAGCTACGTCCGTTTTTTCTAAATTCTAATTTCCTTGTCCTGTTCCAGACCTCACGCCAGCCTGCGTGAGCTAAAACGCGTGCCTTTCGGTTTCCTCTAGTAACACGGTGTTGGCTCTCCTGCCAACCACAACAGTTACATGATTGATTAATCCCATAGGAAAGTCCCCCACGTCAGAAAGAGTGAACAGGGTACTAGTCCATCTAAATGAGCAAGTTGACGCATTTGTTTCGTACACAAAACATCATAAAATGCAAACTATAAATCCGTTAAAACAACACACAACATTTAAATACAAGACGTGAATCAGTAAACATTGCCTGGACACTGCACGGTGTACTGGTACTCCGTGCACCCACCAAGAGTGGCCTTACTAAGGCGTGCTGCGGGCGTACTCAATTTCTGTAGAGTGCAGACTGATCAGGAGCGGAAAGCCTAAGTGTTTCTTCCATTTTATGACAGGTAATATCGAATCGCCTACTGCCCACCCTATTTCAGACATTATAAAAGTATCACACTGTCAATGTAATTGGATGAAGAGGGAAACGGGCGTTTCCACTAAGGATACGGACGCACTCGGCAGTCCCTCTACTCAGTCTGTCGTTGACTGAAGCCACACGTACCGCTCGCCTGGTGCCATTGCGGCGCTTTTGTCAGACGCCCGCTTTCGACTGATTGCAAATGGACGCTGTGTGCTCGCAACAGCAGGCGCAGCGCCGGCGCGGGTTGACACGTTACGTGGCGCCATCTGCAGCAGACACCCTCTTGCTTAATCGAACGGCAAGTTGCGCGTACATGCTCTACGACCAGTGCAGTGAGTTGGGCGGAAAGGGGGAGGTAATACAGTGTGTTGGGCGGGAAAGGGGGAGGTAATACACGAGAATAGGAGATATTCCCTTAGGACTTGGTTGAGTCCGAAAAATTTATTTGGTGGTTTCCAGGAACTGACGCCCTTACGTTGTGAGAAACAACGTGATGCGCGGTTTTCAGCAAAAAACGAGTCCGTCATAAGTATCAAGCATAATTATTTAGGCTGGTTGTTTGCACTAGAAACGGTAAACATATAACCTAATTATGAATTAAGTCCAAAAAGCTCCGTCTATTTTCATATGTTTATTTAATCACGACAGGCCTGTTTCAATACTATTGCCATCGTCAGGTGATCTGAAAGTAATGCTTTTATTACACTACTGGCTATTGAAATAGCTACACCACGAAGATGACGTGCTACAGACGCGAAATTTAACCGACAGAAAGAAGATGCTGTGATATGCAAATGATTAGCTTTTCAGAGCATTCACACAAGGTTGGCGATGGTGGCGACACCTACAATGTGCTGACATGAGGAAAGTTTCCAACCGATTTCTCATACACAAACAGCAGTTGACCGGCGTTGCTTGGTGAAACGTTGTTGTGATGCCTCGTGTAAGGAGCAGAATTGCGTACCATCACGTTTCCGACTTTGATAAAGGTCGGATTCTAGCCTATCGCGATTGCGGTTTATTGTATCGTCACGTAGCTGCTCGCGTTGGTCGAGATCCAATGACTGTTAGCAGAATAGGGAATCAGTGGGTTCAGGAGGGTAATACGCAACGCCGTGCTGGATCCCAACGGCCTCGTATCACTAACAGTCGAGATGAGAGGCATCTATAAAGGCACATTTGCATGCCGAGCGTGAGTTTCCTCGGAAACGCGAAATATTAATTAAATAAATAATCAGTGACAAATAAATAAAGCCTATGGCACACAACTGCAGCGCTGTGTCGCTGATAAAACAAAAGCACAATTACGTTACTCTTATGTTTGATTAAGAAATGAGAGAGCTCTGGTAGAAGTGGTGCGAGAAGCACGTATTTTATTCTATTGTCTGGCACACCGCCATATTTCATGTTATAGAAGAATACTGCGAGTTGCAACCAGACTAGGCACTCGATTCTGTAAAGAATTTATATTTATAAAAGTAAGTAGGATTATGAACTGCAGGCTTATTCATTGAATATATCTGATTTAACTAACTGTGTAATTTTTTTTATGTTTAGTAGACAATCACCTCTGTACGACGTTTTGGCATGGCTGGCAAATTATTGTAATATTGAGATTTAGATTATGAGTCCGCACCTACCGCAGCAGTCTTTGGAAACGATTTATTTACGAAGTCCGATTATTTCAGTTTTATTTCACGGTCAACTACGAGTAACATTGCCTTTACGAAAAAGCCATTGTCAAGCGTCTGATACCGAATAATTAAACGTCCACGTTCCAGATAAGCAAATATCAATTACAATTACAATCACCATCATACAGATATTTATTTTATATTGGCGACTGCGTGTCGGACTTGTTATTTTGTCATTTGTTACATTGTTCTCTTTGTTTCATGTGAAAAATCAACTTTCTGGACCTGGACGTGAATGTATGAGAGATAACAAAAAATCTGAAGATATTTTCCAATTCTAAAATTTTGCGGGAAGACGCAATGAAACTTCCAGCAAAATAAGGTAAGACGCAGCATCTTTGCATTAGCAGGCTTGACCAGACGTATAATTCAGTGTATTAGCTTTTCAGTAGATTCTGTAGTGTTTCTTTCGTGCATAACAGTTTTCAGTGATAAATTTCATTCTCAGTACTTTTCCTTAAACAATAACGTATGCAACAATACCAATACACGAGAGTACAATATGGCCGACTTCTGTACGATACGTAGTAACATGGACAGCAGCCATTACCAATAATCTCAAATTCAGTTTATATTTTTAAATTAACAGACAGCCATTGTTGCTACGAGCGATTCATGCTCAACTGCATTTTATTTTAAAATCAGTGTCAAATATTTTCTTGAAACATATATCGAAAATGACTTTACGACAGCAACCGGTAGTGACGATTTATCAAACATTGACGCAAGTGTTGACGGAAATTTTGGCAATAGGCCGTCCACTACAAAAATTTCAAAGTCTCAGTCAGAGCCCATGTTGATGCATGACGTCACGTCTAATGACGCGACGGGGGCACAGACCTTGCAAACAGTAAACATTGCCGACATGTTACAAATGCTAATGAAACAAAACGCAGAAAATATGGCATACATAAGAAAACAGAACGCCGAAAACATGGCAACCTTACAGACACAAAATGACGCAATTAAATCTGACCTCATAGCACTCAAGACAGGTAATGACACTTTATGTAAACGTGTGGAACTTATAGACGCCACACTGACCAAACAGGTGACTGAACTCAGTACTAAATTTTCCCAGCTTAATACGAGACAAGAAAAGACTACAACTGACGTAGCACTTTTACAGACACAAGTAAAAAACCTTAATGTCACGTGTGAAGTTCTTACTGAACAAATTCAAACATATCCTTCAGTACATGACAACCTTGAAAAACGAATTACTGACGTACAGAATAAATTTGACAATGTTGAACAACACCTGACTGACATCTTACAATCTGATGCCACAGCTCATTTTCAAAATATTAATAAAGAATTTCATGATTGGGTAGTGAACAAAGACAAACATTTTGATAGATGCTTACGTGAAAATTTACCAACAATTGTGCACGACTCCGTAGCGCAATACATTACTAATAACAAACAGCTGATCAGTGACGCAGTACAATCCGTCACTGCACCCATGAGACAATTCACCGATCGACCACAGTCTAAATGTAACGAAAATATCAGTCAAAACGCACAGTTCAGGAACCAATATACATTCGAGTATGACACACACATACCGCACACGACAAACACACAAGAACAAAACACACCACGACTACAACACATACCACGATGTGCAAACACAAACACAAGCTATTATCATGGTAAACCACAGCAACATTATCGTAATTACTCGCCAGCTGAACATACCAGTAATTACAGTGGAATAAATCCATATCACAATACGAAGGAAGAAGAAATCTTAATGAAACACAGGCAATTTCAGATTTTTATCCCAGAAAAACGAACCATTCATCCGGTGATTTTTCTTAAATCTTTTAGTAACGCATTTCCACGCACTTGGAGTGACCGGAAAAAGATTTCATATATTGTCGGTTACATCCAAGGCGATGCAGCTGTCTGGGCATACAGTCAAGCTGACGTATGTACCACGTACAGTGAGTTTGAGCGTGCTTTTCTGAACAAATTCTGGTCGCAATCCGTCCTGGAGCGACTCAGAAGACAAATTTTAGAACCTGAAATTTTTAACAGTAAAAATGGTAACTTACGCAGATATTTTGAAAAATACTTTAACATGGGACACTTTTTAGACGAACCAGTCGCAACGCGTGATATACTCCGTGCGTTGAAGGCCAAATTGCCTTTCAACATTAAAGAAAAACTCCTACATATCCCGGATGACGATTCAGATTATTTTTTAACAGCCTTAGATTCGGTTGACATGCTACTTGAAGATCAGCGCTTCGCGCGGCAAAACAGCAGCCACAATGTTTACACTAGTGGTATGCAAAACATGCAGGCTTGCCAACTCAATTCTGGCGCGCCCACAGTTGGATACGCGGTACAGCAAAAACAGCAAACTCACATGCCGTTTCAATACGAAAATCAAAATCAACACGCGTATTCCAATACAAACAATAGTTACAACAGTAATAACACTTCATGCGGCAATCCATACAAAAGGCACCGCGGTAATAACTACAACGGTAACAACGGATACAAAGGCAACAACAAAAACACAAACAGAAATAGAAATAATAATAACTACGAGCCAAGACAGCATCAAGGTTGGACTCGTAACGATCAGTACTTCCATTCAAACTCTGCTTTACCACAGCTGCCACCAGGACAAAATTGGAGCATACCTTACGACCGACAGGTAAGTTATAATGCGCAACAGCAACAACAACCGCAAAAGTTTGGAGATCATAATAGGCAATATCCGAATGTGAATATAATAGAAATGACACCTGATGCACAACCTCAATCTGTGTCAGTACCTAGTACAAATGCTAATCCAACAAACTAGAAACAGTCACTTCTATGCCCCAGGTCGTGGCTGAAGAATTCTTTGGGGGCGACTTCAATGTTAATCAGTTATTTGACACCACACTTGAACAACAGAATAATGATATGCCGAAAAAATTCTAAACAAAAATTACCTGTTTTATTTATAAGATACAACCACAATGAGAATATATCAGATGAACTTTTACAAGACAGTACACAATGTCGTTCAAACACAAATGAAATTGTTTTAGCATCTACTACTGGTGTAGTAGGTGGGATTCCAACTACTATTATCCTAGATACAGGTGCAGCTGTGAGCGTTTTGTCTTTTAATTTCTATAAAAAGATGTGTGAATTGGAACCTGTGCCTGAGTTTCCTGCCCAAAACTGTAAAATAACTACTGCACTAGGTAATAAGTCATGTAGGGTTACGAAGCAAGTTTTTGTAAACATTAAAATAGGTAATGGAACCGTACAATGGCCATTCCTGGTTGTACAAAACCTTGTGACAAATTGCATATTAGGAATAGATATTATGAGCGAGAAGGACTCTATTATAGACTTCTCCAAAGGTAAATGTATTTTAAATAATAAAGGCAGTGTAATTATTATTGATTTTGACAGGAGAACTCTAAAGCATGACAAACACTGTACAGGGTACAAGGTTCAGTTAGTACTTGACAATGACATTCAAGATATGCAAACACACTCATCTGACACAGAGATAATGGACTTGAAAACATTGCTTGATCATAAGATAAGTGAAGCTACAGCTCTCAGTGTACATGAACGTATAAAACTACAGGAAGTGTTATCCAAATATTTACAAGTTTTTACCAAACGATTAGGTGTTATCAACACGTATGTATACAAGATTGAAGTTAAGCCTCACAAGATCTTCTACCACAAGACATATAACGTACCGTTATCTCAACGACCTGCTGTGTGGCAAGAATTAAAGCAAATGTTAGACTGGAAGGTGATTGAACCATCCACCTCACCTTATTGTAGTCCTCTACTTGTTGTCAAAAAATCAAATGGAAGCATTAGGTTAGTGTTAGACACACGAGCAATTAATGAAATAATTTTACCGGTTCACACAAAACCCGAAAATTTAGAAGAGCAATTACAGAAATTTCTAGATGCAAAATATTTTTCCACAATAGATCTCGCTAATTCGTTTTGGCAGGTGGGTATCACTCCTGATTCACGGAAATATACTGCATTTATGTTCGGGGGGCGAACCTATCAGTTTTGTGTTCTACGTTTCGGACTGAATGTCAGCTCTGGGGTATTCATTACAGCCCTGGATACCGTGCTTGGCGACGATTTAGTTGAGACATTCACACACTATGTAGATGATATACTGATAGCTACACAGTCTTGGAAGGAACACGTTGACACACTTCAAAGAATTTTAGAAAAATTTGCACAAGCTGGAGTCACAGCCAATCTTAGAAAATCAAAATTTGGTTGCAGTGAGATAAAATATTTAGGACATATCATTAATTCGCAGGGCATACGTCCGGATCCCAGTAAATTAGATGCTATCAGAAACTTTCCTAGCCCTCGAACTAAAAAGCAGTTAAAATCATTCCTTGGGCTATGTTCATTTTTCAGACGTTTTTTGCCACAACCACTTTTGAACAGTAAACATCTGCTAAATCTACTCAGAAAGAATCAAGTTTGGATCTGGTCGGAACAGTGCCAGAATGACTTTAATACAATTAAACATGCTTTAGTGGGTGCAAACTTATTGAGCCATCCAGATTTCAATTTAGATTTTTGTATGACTTGTGACGCTTCACAAACTGGCTTGGGATGTTGCTTATTTCAAGTTGTAAAGAATAAAGAAAAGGAACAGATAAGAATTATTGGGTTTGCAAGTCGTACTCTAACTGAATGTGAGCGTACATACTCCACTACTGAGTGAGAAACACTTTCCATAGTATGGGCATTCAAGAAATTCAATTATTATTTATTTGGAAAACATACAGTAATTTACACCGATCACCAGGCCCTGACATTTTTGTTAACTTGTAAACTTGTACATCCTAGACTATCACGATGGGCAGTTACACTTCAGAACTACTTTTTGAAATTAAGTACATAAAAGGTAAGGACAACACCATTGCAGACGCTTTGTCTAGACTTCCACAAGGTATGAATGATACCAACAGTGACTTAGAAAATATAAATGACTACAGGATTCTCTTAATACAAGACAAGCAGTATCACCAATATTATATTGATATGTGCAGAAACATGGCTAAATTACAAAAATCTGACCCTCACTGGTATAAGATAATAACATTACTGGTAGAAAAACACAATCATCCTTCGACTATGTATTACAAGTTACACAATGATGTGTTATTTTACCGCCGACATCCAAATGCTACTAACTGGTGTGTATGCATTCCCAAGGAGTCTGAACGTAATCTAATTTGGCACACACACTTAGTTTGGGGTCATTATGGGACGAAAAAGTGTTTGGCAAAGCTCAGCACATACTGTTATTTTAGCAATATGAGAAGAAAAATTTACAGGGAACTGAAAACATGTGTCATATGTCAAAAATCAAAACCTCAGAATTTATCCACAAAAACAGATTTACATTCTATTTTACCTAGTAAACCCCTGGAAATTCTGTGTACTGACATCAGTGGACCGCATCCAGCAAGCTCTGGAGGCGTCAAATATATCTTAGCTTTTTACGAAATATTTTCTAAACATGTCAAACTTTATGCTTTAAAATCCGCCACTGCAAGTGCTATAATACGAAGATTCTCAAGTGATTACCTGACGCACGTGGGAAAACCTAAAGCAATTCTGTCAGATAATGCAGCATACTACTCTGGGTACAAATGGAGAAATTTCTTGAAGGACAATAACATTAAAAGTATATTTATTTCGAGGTTTAGTCCACAATGTAACGCGACTGAGAGACTTTTCCGAGAATTAAATCGATTCATGAGGACCTATATTTCATCAAAACATACTAATTGGGTGTCCTACCTAAGTCTTTTCGAAGACGTACACAATAACTTAAATATTTATGATACAAATTACACACCTAACGAGATCATGTTCAATTGCAAACAGAACGATCAATGGATAGAACCATTACCTAAGTTGTCAGACAAGGAAATCACACCTGAACAGAAAATAAAAGAAGTATTGACTACGCTGACACATCACGCACAGATAAGAAACAAACATCACAGAAACATAATAAAAAGAAAACAAAAATTCGAGGTAGGAATGCTTGTACTACTTCGTACTCATCATAAATCTGTAGCACTCAAACGACGCAACGCTAAGTGGCGTCTGCTATATGAAGGACCTTATATAATTGTTAACATACCGCATCCTGGTGCGTATCTGTTACAACATCGTAGAACTAACAAAATTATTGGGCTATACGCACACCGAGATCTTAGAGCATTTCATGCTGAATAATGTCAAAGTCATACCCATCAAAATATTGCTAAGCAACTCGAAAAACTCTGTTGTTACAACACAGATAATAAGTAGTGTAGAAATTTTCATTTCAGCGGTTCCAGAGTCGCAGTTGAAGGCAGAAGAACTCTTCTTTCAGCGCGCGCCACCACCTGGAAGACGGAATATCAAAATAAAATTTATGATTACGTAGCAGTGAATGATATATTAATTTTTCACGGAACATTTGTTATTGTAGGTACCACCGACTTGGTATGACACCTGACGAACCAACAGATGTCATCTGTGAAGCGATCTTTTACTTTGAGAAATAGATTAGACGCACATCTCTCAACACGAAAAGCATCTATCAGTAGTCAAGGCCACACAGACACTCTACACACACGCACAAAACGCGAGGAATCGAACATTTTCTCTCTCTTACTATTTTGAATATTTATTGAGTAGTGAAAACGCCTGGTCTTGCCTACTGATGTAATGAATGTTGTGTCCAACCTATCTTAATTTCAGATGACATCACGTGACACAATGTAATAACCTATAGCTATGTAATGATGATGCAAACATGTTTATGTGCAACTGTATTATGTTTATGCTAAGAAAATATGTGACGTGTGTATGTATAATTACTTATTTTTTTTAACTGATGTATCATGTAACTGTTACTATGTAAAAAAATTTGAACAAAACGAGTGCCAAAAAGACATTGCATAGTGAACCTCTGTTCACGGACATTAACGAACATTACTAACTCTGCAACTACGCAGAAACCTATGTGAAGGAAACGGTTAATGCCATTCATTATGCATCGTATCTATGTAAACGCGATGAATGATTTCTTTGATTAATAACTACGAACATTTAGGTGAGCTATATTCAGCAAAAAAAAAACTGAAAATGTGAAGTGCATAATTCGTGCATCGTCTAGTGACATTACTACAGTACCTAACTTCAAGATGTTAACTGGATTAAATGGACACAAAGTGCCTGTCCAGAAAACAACACGACGGGTGGAAGAATTTTGGTTGGAACTTCAGGGAATGAAATGTTCTCGAAATGTGACAGACACTCTTACCTGGACTGTCCAAGGATCGACGCCAGCTATGTGCCGTCCGAGGTTCTGCAACCAAGCTTCCACGGAATGTAAAAAACGAACTGCACGTGGACCAATTACTCGACGGGTCACGTCTGATCTGTAATGAGCAATGCCTTTAGTCACAATGAACTGCATCACAACGACTATAATGGAAATGGGAAATGGACACGCTTATGTATTAATCACGTTGTTATACAACGATGTTACTGTGATCAAAAAAACTTTACCACGACGATACTAACCTGTAAAAAAAAAAAAAACATAGTGTGCAGCAGATGAATATGAACTGTAATAACGACACGATGTGTATAGGTCAACGCACCTGAAACATACGGACATTTTTCTTTAAAGTATTTCAAAACAATACTATGTAACTAAGAACATTCAACAATCTAAGTTGTATTGTGTTATAACACATATTGTAAATTTAAAACTAAGTTACCTGTCATAGAATGTAGTCTTCATATGTAATCTTGGTTGAATATTTCTTTGTGCAACGACTGAGAAACACGCGCACACGAACAATATGAACTGCAATACTGTGCCGCGTGATCTAACTGTACGATATAACGGCAGTGCCGGAGTCACACAGACGCATCTGAGCATGCGTGCACTCTATCTGCCAACATAAGAACTTTTACGACGCACCCGCGTCATTCAAATTTTGTATATAATGTGTATAATGTGTATAATGTAGGTCATGTAAATAGTTGTAGATAACTTAGATTTTCTTGTGCCTTTAGGTGAATTGCTCGCCTGCAGGTGTGTCCTTTCGCCTCGCAATTCAGGGGGCAATATAAAGGCACATTTGCATGCCGAGCGTGAGTTTCCTCGGAAACGCGAAATATTAATTAAATAAATAATCAGTGACAAATAAATAAAGCCTATGGCACACAACTGCAGCGCTGTGTCGCTGATAAAACAAAAGCACAATTACGTTACTCTTATGTTTGATTAAGAAATGAGAGAGCTCTGGTAGAAGTGGTGCGAGAAGCACGTATTTTATTCTATTGTCTGGCACACCGCCATATTTCATGTTATAGAAGAATACTGCGAGTTGCAACCAGACTAGGCACTCGATTCTGTAAAGAATTTATATTTATAAAAGTAAGTAGGATTATGAACTGCAGGCTTATTCATTGAATATATCTGATTTAACTAACTGTGTAATTTTTTTTATGTTTAGTAGACAATCACCTCTGTACGACGTTTTGGCATGGCTGGCAAATTATTGTAATATTGAGATTTAGATTATGAGTCCGCACCTACCGCAGCAGTCTTTGGAAACGATTTATTTACGAAGTCCGATTATTTCAGTTTTATTTCACGGTCAACTACGAGTAACATTGCCTTTATGAAAAAGCCATTGTCAAGCGTCTGATACCGAATAATTAAACGTCCACGTTCCAGATAAGCAAATATCAATTACAATTACAATCACCATCATACAGATAGAATAATTAATATTTAAACAATATTTTTATTTTATTTATTTTATACATCTTATCCGCATGGCTGTAACGGATCGTGCAGCCACGTCTCGATTCCTGAGTCAAGCGATGGGGACGTTTGCAAGACAACAACCATCTGCACGAACAGTTCGACGACGTGTGCAGCAGCATGGACTATCAGCTCAGAGACCATGGCTGCGGTTACCCTTGACGCTGCATCAAAGACAAGAGCGCCGGCGATGGTGTACTCAAAGACAAACCTGGGTGCACGAATGGCAATACGTCATTTTTTCGCATGAATTCCGGTTCTGTTTACAGCATTACGATGGACGCATCCGTGTTTCGCGACATCGCGGTGAATATGTATTCGTCATCGCCATAATGGCATATCACCCGCCGTGATGGTATGGGGTGCCATTGGTTACACGTCTCGGTCACCTCTTTTTCGCATTGACGGCACTTTCAACAGCGGACGTTACATGTCAGATGTGTTACGACCCGTGGCTCTACCCTTCATTCGATCCCTGCGAAACCCTACATTTCAGCAGCATAATGCACGACCGCATGTTGCAGGTCCTGTACTGGCCTTTCTGGATACAGAAAATATTCGACTGCTGCCCTGGCCAGCACATTCTCCAGATCTCTCACCAACTGAAAATGTCTGGTCAAAGGTGGCCGAGCAACTGGCTCGTCTCAATACTCCAGTCACTACTCCTTATGATCTGTGGTATCGTGTTGAAGCTGCATGGGCAGCTGTACCTGTACACACCATCCGAGCTCTGTTTGACTCAATGCCCAGGCGTATCAAGGCCGTTATTACGGCCAGAGGTGTTGTTCTGGGTACTGATTTCTCAGGATCTATGCACCCAAATTGCGTGAAAATGTAGTCACATGTCAGTTCTAGTAAAATATATTTGTCCAATGAATCCTCTTTTATCATCTGCATTTCTTCTTGGTGTAGCAATTTTAATCGCCAGTAGTATATATATTATTTTCTAGGACAGATGGTAGCCTACTTGTCATATATGAGATCGACAACATCGCTGCTTAGTCTCTCAAGCGTTTTCCTATGCACGACTTATATCGAGCTGCGGGTCCATTGGAAACAAAATATAACCTAATGACAACAAACAAGTTCGAAAACTGGTGGTCGGGTAACGAAGATGAATGAATAGCCCAATAGCAACAGTCATCTCTGGTGATGAAACAAATGTAGAATGTATTTGTGATTCACGAACCTGACAAGAATAAGATTTGAACCTATAAGAACAAGCTCATATTTTTATGATGTTACTATATGCGTCAGGTATTTTTTATGGTTGTTAGAAAAAAAATATTCCCATGAAAGTTTTCAGCGTATTGAAATGTACGTGTGTGCATCACATCATCAGAGTATTTCAAAGATGTATTTAATGATTTTTAAAATGTTAACTCTCACTCATTGTAACAAAAATTAAATCGCACGAAGACTTTTCCAGACAGTTTATCACTGACATCTAATCAGAATAATTGCCAACATATTCTTCACAAACCGTTAATTAACGTTCCTTAGATATTAACCTACAGGAAGTCTTACACGTAGTTTTGGTCTTCTTGTCATCATTTTGGGGACGGACCTCACATGTCCTAGCTTTCTTCTGCCTTGGTTATTCCACTCCAGTGATGGACCGCACTGCAGATATGATAAGTGAGGGCAAGCGTTTCTTGGTGGCTCAGATTTTTCCTAAGAGGGTCATCATTTGCTCAACAATTTGCTTCAGATTTTGCAGTTACTTCTTCTGAATCATCACTGTCTACCACTTGCTCAGCATCTTTATTACGGTCACTTTATGACATATTGTTATCACCGTTATCAGGTTCATTTTTTATTTTGTATTCATGTGCGCAATGTTCTACGTAGAGTGTCATGCATTTTTCATGTTCGAATCTGCAATTGATTCCCAATGTTCAGGCTACAGTGGATATTTAATCGCACGAACTGGGTAACTTATAACCAGTCACTAGAAGACACCCCCCCCCCTAGAACCATGGGCCTTGCCGTTGGTAGGGCGGGTTGCGTGCCTCAACGATACAGGTAGTCGTACCGTAGGTGCAACCACAATGGAGGGGTATCTGTTGACAGGCCAGACAAAACTATGGTTCCTGAAGAGGGGCAGCAGCCTTTTCAGTAGTTGCAGGGGCTACAGTCTGGATGATTGACTAATCTGGCCTTGTAACACTAACCAATACAGCCTTGCTGTGCTGGTACTGCGAACGGCTGAAAGCAAGGGGAAACTACCGCCGTAATTTTTCCTTGAAGGCATGCAGATTTACTGTATGATTAAATAATGATGGCGTCCTCTTGGGTAAAATATACCGGAGGTAAAATAGTCCCCCATTCGGATCTCTGGGCGGGGACTACTCAAGAGGACGTCGTTATCAGGAGAAAGAAAACTGCCGTTCTACGGATCGGAGCGTGGTATGTCAGATCCCTTAATCGGGCCGGTAGGTTAGAAAATTAAAAAGGGAAATGGATAGGTTAAAGTTAGATATAGTGGGAATTAGTGAAGTTCGGTGGCAGTAGGAACAACACTTCTGGTCAGGTGAATACAGGGTTATAATTTTTTTTTTGTCATCAGTCTACTGACTGGTTTGATGCAGCCCGCCACGAATTCCTTTCCTGTGCTAACCTCTTTCTCTCAGAGTAGCACTTGCAACCTACGTCCTCAAGTATTTGCTTGACGTATTCCAGTCTCTGTTTTCCTCTACAGTTTTTGCCCTCTACAGCTCCCTCTAGTACCATGGATGTCATTCCCTCATGTCTTAGCAGATGTCCTATCATCCTGTCCCTTCTCCTTATCAGTGTTTTCCACATATTCCTTTCCTCTCCGATTCTGCGTAGAACCTCCTCATTCCTTAACCTATCAGTCCACCTAATTTTCAACTTTCGTCTATAGCACCACATCTCAAATACTTCGATTCTCTTCTGTTCCGGTTTTCCCACAGTCCATGTTTCACTACCATACAATGCTGTACTCCAGACGTACATACTCAGAATTTTCTTCCTCAAATTAAGGCCGGTATTTGATATTAATAGACTTCTCTTGGCCAGAAACCTTTTTTGCCATAGCGAGTCTGCTTTTGATGTCCTCCTTGCTCCGTCCGTCATTGGTTATTTTACTGCCTAGGTAGCAGAATTCCTTCATTGACTTCGTGACCATCAATCCTGATGTTAAGTTTCTAGCTGTTCTCATTTCTACTACTTCTCTTTACCTTCGTCTTTCTCTGATTTACTCTCAAACCATACTGTGTACTCATTAGACTGTTCATTCCGTTCAGCAGATTATTTAATTCTTCTTCACTTTCACTCAGGATAGCAATGTCATCAGCGAATCGTATCATTGATATCCTTTCACCTCGTATTTTAATTCCACTCCAGAACCTTTCTTTTATTTCCATCATTGCTTCATCGATGTACAGATTGAAGAGTAGGGGCGAAAGGCTACAGCCTTGTCTTATACCCTTCTTAATACGAGCACTTGGTTCTTGATCGTCCACTCTTATTATTCCCTCTTGGTTGTTGTACATAGCCGGCCGGAGTGGCCGTGCGGTTCTAGGCGCTACAGTTTGGAACCGAGCGACCGCTACGGTCGCAGGTTCGAATCCTGCCTGGGGCATGGATGTGTGTGATGTCCTTAGGTTAGTTAGGTTTCATTAGTTCTAAGTTGTAGGCGACTGATGACCTCAGAATTTAAGTCGCATAGTGCTCAGAGCCATTTGAACCATTTTTGTATTTTGTTGTACATATTGTATATGAGCCGTCTCTCCCTATAGCTTACCCCTACTTATTTCAGAATCTCGAACAGTTTGCACCATTTTCTATTGTCGAACGCTTTTTCCAGGTCGACAAATCCTATGAAAGTGTCTTGATTTTTCTTTAGCCTTGCGTACATTATTAGCCGTAACGTCAGAATTGCCTCTCTCGTCCCTTTACTGTTCCTAAAGCCAAACTGCTCGTCACCTAGCTCATTCTTAATTTTCTTTTCCATTCTTCTGTATATAATTCTTGTAAGCAGCTTCGATGCATGAGCTGTTAAGCTGATTGTGCGATAATTCTCGCACTTGTCAGCTCTTGCCGTCTTCGGAATTGTGTGGATGATTCTTTTCCGAAAGTCAGATGATATATCGCCAGACTCATATATTCTACACACCAACGAGATTAGTCGTTTTGTTGGCACTTCCCCCAATGATTTTAGAAATTCTGATGGAATGTTATCTATCCCTTCTGCCTTATTTGACTGTAAGTCCTCCAAAGTTCTTTTAAATTCCGATTCTAATACTGGATCCCCTATCTCTTCTAAATCGACTCCTGTTTCATCTTCTATCACATAAGACAAATCTTCACCCTCATAGAGGCGTTCAATGTATTCTTTCCACCTATCTACTCTCTCCTCTGCATTTAACAGTGGAATTCCCGTTGCACTCTTAATGTTACCACCGTCTCTTATAATGTCACCAAAGGTTGTTTTGACTTTCCTGTATGCTGACTCTGTCCTTCCGACAATCATACACTCCTGGAAATTGAAATAAGAACACCGTGAATTCATTGTCCCAGGAAGGGGAAACTTTATTGACACATTCCTGGGGTTAGATACATCACATGATCACACTGACAGAACCACACGCACATAGACACAGGCAACAGAGCATGCACAATGTCGGCACTAGTACAGTGTATATCCACCTTTCGCAGCAATGCAGGCTGCTATTCTCCCATGGAGACGATCGTAGAGATGCTGGATGTAGTCCTGTGGAACGGCTTGCCATGCCATTTCCACCTGGCGCCTCAGTTGGACCAGCGTTCGTGCTGGACGTGCAGACCGCGTGAGACGACGCTTCATCCAGTCCCAAACATGCTCAATGGGGGACAGATCCGGAGATGTTGCTGGCCAGGGTAGTTGACTTACACCTTCTAGAGCACGTTGGGTGGCACGGGATACATGCGGACGTGCATTGTCCTGTTGGAACAGCAAGTTCCCTTGCCGGTCTAGGAATGGTAGAACGATGGGTTCGATGACGGTTTGGATGTACCGTGCATAATCAGTGTCCCCTCGACGATCACCAGTGGTGTACGGCCAGTGTAGGAGATCGCTCCCCACACCATGATGCCGGGTGTTGGCCCTGTGTGCCTCGGTCGTATGCAGTCCTGATTGTGGCGCTCACCTGCACGGCGCCAAACACGCATACGACCATCATTGGCACCAAGGCAGAAGCGACTCTCATCGCTGAAGACGACACGTCTCCATTCGTCCCTCCATTCACGCCTGTCGCGACACCACTGGAGGCGGGCTGCACGATGTTGGGACGTGAGCGGAAGACGGCCTAACGGTGTGCGGGACCGTAGCCCAGCTTCATGGAGACGGTTGCGAATGGTCCTCGCCGATACCCCTGGAGCAACAGTGTCCCTAATTTGCTGGGAAGTGGCGGTGCGGTCCCCTACGGCACTGCGTAGGATCCTACGGTCTTGGCGTGCATCCGTGCGTCGCTGCGGTCCGGTCCCAGGTCGACGGGCACGTGCACCTTCCGCCGACCACTGGCGACAACATCGATGTACTGTGGAGACCTCACGCCCCACGTGTTGAGCAATTGGGCGGTACGTCCACCCGGCCTCCCGCATGCCCACTATACGCCCTCGCTCAAAGTCCGTCAACTGCACATACGGTTCGCGTCCACGCTGTCGCGGCATGCTACCAGTGTTAAAGACTGCGATGGAGCTCCGTATGCCACGGCAAACTGGCTGACACTGACGGCGGCGGTGCACAAATGCTGCGCAGCTAGCGCCATTCGCCGGCCAACACCGCGGTTCCTGGTGTGTCCGCTGTGCCGTGCGTGTGATCATTGCTTGTACAGCCCTCTCGCAGTGTCCGGAGCAAGTATGGTGGGTCTGACACACCGGTGTCAATGTGTTCTTTTTTCCATTTCCAGGAGTGTATCTTTTTCGATGTCTTCACATTTTTCCTGCAGCCATTTCGTCTTAACTTCCCTGCACTTCCTATTTATTTCATTCCTCAGCGACTTGTATTTCTGTATTCCTGATTTTCCCGGAACATGTTTGTACTTCCTGCTTTCATCAATCAGCTGAAGTATTTCTTCTCTTACCCGTGGTTACCTCGCAGCTACCTTCTTTGTACCTACGTTTTCCTTCCCAACTTCTGTGATGGCCCTTTTTAGAGATGTCCATTCCTCTTGAACTGTACTGCCTACTGCGCTATTCCTTATTGCTGTATCTATAGCGTTAGAGAACTTCAAACGTATCTTGTCATTCCTTAGTACTTAAATATCCCACTTCTTTGCGTACTGATTCTTCCTGACTAATGTCTTGAACTTCATCCTACTCATCATCACTACTATATTGTGATCTGAGTCTATATCTGCTCCTGGGTACGAATTACAATCCAGTATCTGATTTCGGAATATCTGTCTTACCATGATGTAATCTAATTGAAATCTTCCCGTATCGCCCGGCCTTTTCCAAGTATACCTCCTCCTCTTGTGATTCTTGAACAGGGTATTCGCTATTACTAGCTGAAACTTGTTACAGAACTCAATTAGTCTTTCTCCTCTTTCATTCCTTGTCCCAAGCCCATATTCTCCTGTAACCTTTTCTTCTACTCCTTCCCCTACAACTGCATTCCAGTCGCCCATGACTATTAGATTTTCGTCCCCCTTTACATACTGCATTACCCTTTCAATATCCTCATACACTTTCTCTATCTGTTCATCTTCAGCTTGCGACGTCGGCATGTATACCTGAACTATCGTTGTCGGTGTTGGTCTGCTGTCGATTCTGATTACTCCTGTTATAGCATTTTCTGCTGCTGTTGATATTACCCAATACTCATCTCACAAGAAATCCTTGTCTTCCTTCCACTTCACTTCACTGACCCCTACTATATCTAGATTGAGCCTTTGCATTTCTCTTTTCAGATTTTCTAGTTTCCCTACCACGTTCAAGCTTCTGACATTCCACTCCCCGACCCGTAGAACGTTATCGTTTCGTAGATTATTCAATCGTTTTCTCATGGTAACCTCCCCCTTGGCAGTCCCCTCCCGGAGATCCGAATGGGGGACTATTCCGGAATCTTTTGCCAATGGAGTGATCATCTTGACACTTCTTCAATTACAGGCCACATGTCCTGTGGATACACGTTACGTGTCTTTAATGCAGTGGTTTCATAGCCTTCTGCATCCTCATGTCGTTGATCATTGCTGATTCTTCCGCCTTTAGGGGCAATTTGCCACCCCTAGGACAAGAGAGTGCCCTGAACCTCTATCCGCTCCTCCGCCCTCTTTGACAAGGCCGTTGGCAGAATGAGGCTGACTTCTTACGCCTGAAATCTTCGACCGCCAATGCTGATTATTTATCAAAATTTTGGCAGTGGCAGGGATCAAACCCGGGACCGAAGACATTTTGATTATGAGTCAAAGACGCTACCCCCTTTTTTTTTCTTTAATCTCATTTTGTTCGCTTTTGTTCGTTGCATCCGCTCGTGGCGGACGTCGTAAGACATCCGTTTAAGTTCGTTGTTGATCGATTAGCTCAGTTCTTTTATTACAGAGGGCTGCTAACTCTCTGACCGAACACGCTGAGCTACCGTGCCGGCATTAAACTTTTCACTCGAGGGAAGACTTGAACAAAGGACCTCTCCATCCGCAGCTGTTCACGCTAACCACGGGACCACGCCGCTCTACACCTAGACCACGGGTACGTATGTTATAAGTAGAAAATCTAATAGGGGTAATGCAAGAGTCGGTTTAATAAGGAATAAAAAATAGGAATGTGGGTAAGCTACTACAAACAGCATAGTGAACGCATTATTGTGGCAAAGATAGACACGAAGCCCACGCCTACTACAGTAGTACAAGTTTATATGCCAACTAGCTCTGCAGATGACGAAGTAATTGAAGAAATGTATGATGAAATGAAAGAAATTATTCAGATAGTGAAGGGAGACGAAAATGTAATAGCCATGGGTGACTGGAATTCGGTAGTAGGAAAAGGGAGAGAAGGAAACGTAGTAGGTGAATATGGATTGGGGCTAAGAAATGAAAGAGGAAGCTGCCTGATAGAATTTTGCACAGAGCACAACTTAATCATAGCTAACACTTGGTTCAAGAATCATAAAAGAAGATTGTATACATGGAAGAAGCGTGGAGATACTGACAGGTTTCAGATAGATTACATAATGGTAAGACAGAGATTTAGGAACCAGGTTTTAAATTGTAAACATTTACAGGGGCAGATGTGGACATTGATCGCACTCTATTGGTTATGAACTGTACATTAAAACTAAAGTAACTACAAAATGGTGGGAATTTAAGGAGATGAGACCTGGATAAACTGAAAGAAGCAGAGGTTGTACAGACTTTCAGGGAGAGCATAAGGGAACAATTGACAGGAATGCAGTAGAAGAAGAATGGGTAGCTTTGAGAGATGAAGTAGTGAAGGCAGCAGAGGACCTAGTAGAAGAAGAATGGGTAGCTTTGAGAGATGAAGTAGTGAAGGCAGCAGAGGACCTAATAGGTAAAAAGACGAGGGCTAGTAGGAATCCTTGGGTAACAGAAGAGATACTGAATTTAATTGATGAAAGGAGAAAATATAAAAATGCAGTAAATGAAGCAGGCAATAAGGAATACAAACGTCTCAAAAACAAGCTCGACAGGAAGTGCAAAATGGCTAAGCAGGGATGGCTATAGGACAAATGTAAGGATGTAGAGACTTATCTCTCTAGGGGTAAGATAGATACTGCCTACAGGAAAATTAAAGAGACCTTTGGAGAACAGAGAATCACTTGTATGAATATCAAGAGCTCAGATGGAAACCCAGTTCCAAGCAAAGAAGGGAAAGCAGAAAGGTGGAGGGAGTATATAGAGAGCTTATACAAGGGCAATGCACTTGAGGACAATATTATGGAAATGGAAGAGGATGTAGATGAAGATGAAATTGGAGATACGATACTGCGTGAAGAGTTTGACAGAACACTGAAAGACCTGAGTCGAAACAAGGCCCCAGGAGTAGACAACATTCCATTAGAACTACTGACGGCCTTGGAAGAGTCACTCCTGACAAAACTCTACCATCTGGTGAGGAAGATGTATGAGACAGGCGAAATACCCTCAGACTTCAAGAACAATATAATTATTTTGATCCCAAAGAAAGCAGGTGCTGACAGATGTGAAAATTACCGAACAATTAGTTTAATAAGTCACGGATGCAAAATACTAACGCGTATTCTCTACAGTCAAATGGAAAAACTGGTAGAAGCTGACATTGGGGAAGATAAGTTTGGATTCTGTAGAAATGTTGGAACACGTGAGGCAATACTGACGCTACGAATTATCTTAGAAGCTAGATTAAGGAAACGCAAACCTACGTTTCTAGCATTTGCAGATATGGAGAAAGCTTTTGACAATGTTGACTGGAATACTCTCTATCAAATTCTGAAAGTGGGAGGGGTAAAATACAGGGAGCGAAGGGCTATTTACAATTTGTACAGAAACCAGATGGCAGTTATAAGAGTCGAAGGACACGAAAGGGAAGCAGTGGTTGGGAAGGGAGTGAAACAGGGTTGTAGCCCTGCATTTTTAGACTTAGAGAAAGCTTTTGACAATGTTGGCTGGAATACTCTCTTTCAAATTCTGAATGTGGCAGTGGTAAAACACAGGGAGCGAAAGGCTATTTACAATTTGTACAGAAACCAGATGGCAGTTATAAGAGTCGAAGGACACGAAAGGGAAGCAGTGGTTGGGAAGGAAGTGAGACAGTGTTGGAGCCTATCCCCGATGTTATTCAATCTGTATATTGAGCAAGCAGTGAAGGAAACAAAAGAAAAATTCGGAGTAGGTATTAAAATCCGTGGAGAAGAAATAAAAACTTTGAGGTTTGCCGATGACATTGTAATTCTGTCAGAGACAGCAAAGGACTAGGAAGAGCAGTTGAATGGAATGGACAGTGTCATGAAAGGAGGGTATAAGATGAACATCAACAAAAGCAAAACAAGGATAATGGAATGTAGTCGAATTAAGTCGAGTGATGCTGAGGGAATTAGATTAGGAAATGAGACACTTAAAGTAGTAAAGGAGTTTTGCTATTTGGGGAGCCAAATAACTGATGATGGTCAAAGTAGAGAGGATATCAATTGTAGACTGGCAATGGCCAGGAATGCTTTTCTGAAGAATAGAAATTTGTTAACATCGAGTATTGATTTAAGTGTCAGGAAGTCGTTTCTGAAAGTATTTGTATGGAGTGTAGCCATGTATGGAAGTGAAACATGGACGATAATTAGTTTGGCCAAGAAGAGAACAGAAGCTTTCGAAATGTGGTGCTACAGAAGAATGCTGAAGATTAGATGGGTAGATCATATAACTAATGAGGAGGTACTGAAGAGGATTGGGGAGAAGAGAAGTTTGTGACACAACTTAACTAGAAGAAGGGATCGGGTTGTAGGACATGTTCTGAGGCATCAAGGGATCACCAATTTAGTATTGGAGGGCAGCGTGGAGGGTAAAAATCGTAGAGGGAGACCAAGAGATGAATACACTAAACAAATTCAGAAGGATGTAGGTTGCAGTAGGTACTGGGAGATGAAGAAGCTTGCACAGGATACAGTAGCATGGAGAGCTGCATTAAACCAGTCTCAGGACTGAAGACCACAACAACAACAACTAGAAGACACAACTTTACTCAAGAAGCAATGCGTGAATATTGGGAACTAACATATTGTTAGAAGGAGGGACAGTTGGTTGAAAGGTATATGGAAGGTCACAATTGTAGACTTTAGCTAACAATTTACCAACATATAAAAAGTACAGTGGACTATGTTTCACCCTACGTTTGTGCATACGGGATAGGCTATATGTTATCATAGCAGTCAGTAGGAAATATTCTGATCTTGGATACACTGTGAAGATTGTCTACAGCAAAACTCAGATATAAAGAGGATTCGGCTCTTGATACGTTTACGCTGAGTGTAATTTCACACGCCTTCAATTCCTCATGAAATTAAATTTCCCGTAACAGTCTTACATACCAGAAGCCTCATTTTCGATCTATATTTTGTTTTTGCACGTTATACATATAACTCAAGTCTGTAGGCGCTAAAATAATAAATAATATGGCATACAATCAACGTTTTGTGTCTGAACAAGTGAAGGACACAAACTGAAATGCCAGTGTCCTTCTGTTACAATTTTTGTCATTGACTATACTTTCATAATAATTAGTTTCTGAAGGCTTTTCTAGCAGGGTTACATCTTATAAGCATTGTTATAAGACGAGAGAACTAAATGTATCTTGTTATCTTCATGTAATCAACTAGCCAGTAAAGGCAATTAAGCACAATACATAAGGAAGTTAAGGGAGAAACATTCACTGTGATCCCACAATACTATCTGAAAGTTTCTTCCATAGCAAAGAATGCTGCATAGAAGAAAAAAGCAAAATCGATACCTTGCCGACAAACAAAAGCTGCCTAAATTAAAATTTTCTGCAATTTTAAAAGCAAGATATTACCAATCAACTTTTCATTTATTGTAAAAAAATTCGGTCTTACATAAAATCAGCCAGTTGATTAAAGTCCAGACTCTTATTATACGTGGTGACACTGAAACTGAAGATGAATAAATGGAGATTCAAATACTCCGTTATGTTCGTGGAGGTATGTACCGTTTACGCAACTAAATGAACAGACATGCATGACATGGCACCCAGACTGTCAGTCCTGGTTATCATGCCTTCATTTAGTTGCATAGACGGTACATAGCTCCACGAAATTAAAGCAATTAAAGGAAAAGATGGAAAACAGATAAAAATGACTCAATTATGTCTTTCTAAATCAAACAAAACTGCATCGTAATTCGCTCTTTCACCCGTTACCAGTAAGATACGAAAACAAGCAGACGTGGAATTGAAGTACAACAAAAAGCCGATCCGAGAGTAAGATTCTGAATACAAAACACAATATGATCGTGAAATTTGTCTTTTCGTAGAGTAGGAGTGCCCTACTATTCTGAGACCATTAGCCCTAAGTCATTCAGGTATTAGCAATTACCCACAACCCTCCTGCTACCATCCACTCGCCCACCATCACCTACTTTGCGCCTAACTAAACTATAGAATGAAACATAATATTCTTTGCACGTATCTATTTTCAATAATATTTCGTCGTTGTAGATCATTGGTTAACAACCTTCTCTATAGAATAATGAAAAAATTCTCAGTACATCGCAAGTGTTACCTACAACTCCTTCTCAGGAAAAAAAGCTAATTATCCACATCCAGGGTAGGCATTTGCTACAAATTATGTCTCCTGCCCATCACTCCTCTCCCTACAGACACTCGCTAAGCTCACGCTATACAGCCCATTACAAAAATCATCCAAGTTAAAATATGTTTATTACACTTATATGCACTTCACTTACTGTCGGTTAATCACTTGATTGCTAGACTGTTTTCTTTTGAACTCGAAGAAACTGTTAGTTCTACGTGCCTGACCATTTCCACAAATAATAAGAGTAATAATAATAATAATTATTATTATTATTATTTCTCTTATTATTATTATACTGTGTAGGTTTTACAGCAATGTAGACACATAGTTACTATTATCTTGTGCTCTCATTTAGATATTTTACCTGTTGCGAAGTCAATAATGAAGCAACTTCTGGTGCGTTGCAACTCGGAGTAGCCATATTCATGAGGTGTTTAGGCATATGTGGTGTATATGTCCCCCTTTTACTCTCATAGGTGCATGGTACGAACTACGAAATGCTTGTATAGTAGGAGTCCCACGGAAGGAAGACATTGGTCGTAGATTGGTTTCACAAGTTGTAATCTGCACCATATTCTGCCACTTGCTAATGCCGGTATCTGAAAAAAAATTCATTATTGATAGTCTCTATAACCAGCTTTGCAGTCTCATGTAACGGCGATATTGCTAATCATCTTTTAAAAATACACTTTAAGACAAAAAAAATAAAAAAGATATGCAACGAAAGAATTATCCTAAGCCGACGGATATGGTTAACGTGTAAGGACAAACAAATGATAACAGTTTCAGAAAAATTGGATGATTTGTTCAAGAAAAAGAGCTTTACAAATTAAGCAAGCAAGTAACGCTTTATGCTTATCCATTACGGATATTTTAGAACCGTGACTGTATATTGAATGTAAATAAGTTATAAACAACTGCAACCAGTCACTTTTTTCAATAATAATGATTTATTACATGAACCGGTTTTCGAACCTTTTCAGGTTCATCTTCAGATGGTTTCGGGAGGATGCGGGAAGTTACATCATTACTGGTAGTAGCATAATGCTGGGTGCTGGTTCTATGGCAGTTAGATGGGTCACACTTTAATGTATCGCCATGACTATAGCTTATCTGTCGATATGGATGTAGATTTATTTTTACTTACGGCGACAGTATAGGCGGCGTTTTTCGTATCTGTCTGCCTCCATTTTGATGTCCAGAACACTTCCACACGAACTATATTAGTTCACACTTTGACAGTGACACTTTACCAGGATCCAGCATGCGCTTTACAACTGTTGCTTGTAACAAAGATCTTGACAGAGAGATATGGCATAAGACTACTTTGTACAGAGGTGTAATTTGTGGTTCTTTACATGTGTTAAAGTCGATATAAGGGCAAGTGTTTTAATAAGATTGGCGATAGCATGAGAGCACAAGATAAAATAAGTAAGTGAATAACTACAAGAACAAATTTCAGGTGATCTGATATCTTATTTCTACTTGTATATTACAGGCAGTTTTTTTATTTAATATATTTTTAATAGCAATTATCATGTTTGGCATTAACATGAATCCCAAGGAATCAATAATACAGAGTTATTGTATCTGCAGTGAGGTGCAGCTGTCTGTATGCCTAGGACCTGTATATTTAAATTAATAACAAATCTTCAGATGAACTGTTGGCTTATTTCTGTTGTTACATTAACATGATCTGGGGTATTATCAAGAGCAGATTCTGTTTATTTTAGCTAAAGGTATATGTATAAGAGTTATAGTGACTGGAATGAATTAAAGCTGTTTCTATGGTTGTAGATTTAATATTTAAAAAATCATGACAAAAATTCTTTAACTGTTGACTTATTTTTATTCTAACATTAGAGTGATCTGCGATATTGGTAAAGCAGCTTCTGTTTGTTCCAGCTAGAATTAATATGTATAAAGTACTGATTTATGTTAGCAATGGAGGGCTTTAACATTTAGAGGTATGGTATATGTCTTATTCTGTGGTAGTATATTACATTGACACCGGTGTGTTTGGGATGTAAGGAGAGGGAGGGGGTGGGTCATTGGGAGGGGGGGGGGGTTGGGGAGCCGGTGAGGGTTCGTTGGGTGATTACTTGTTTTGAACTAGAAGATCTTCAAAGTTCTGAAGGAAGAGTTTGCTTCTCAGTTCAGTTTGATCATTGAGTAGGTAGTCAGGTGCTGTATTTGTGTAGACAAATATTTCAATTTCTTCAAGAAGGTCATGTATTGTGCCTATGTTGGCAAAATGTAGTATTCGGAGATTCTGTTCTATGTTGTTTGCAGAATGATTGTGTTGGGCAAGATGTGAGGCAAAGCTGGACTTTGGAGTGCATCTACACTCCTGGAAATGGAAAAAAGAACACATTGACACCGGTGTGTCAGACCCACCATACTTGCTCCGGACACTGCGAGAGGGCTGTACAAGCAATGATCACACGCGCGGCACAGCGGACACACCAGGAACCGCGGTGTTGGCCGTCGAATGGCGCTAGCTGCGCAGCATTTGTGCACCGCCGCCGTCAGTGTCAGCCAGTTTGCCGTGGCATACGGAGCTCCATCGCAGTCTTTAACACTGGTAGCATGCCGCGACAGCGTGGACGTGAACCGTATGTGCAGTTGACGGACTTTGAGCGAGGGCGTATAGTGGGCATGCGGGAGGCCGGGTGGACGTACCGCCCAATTGCTCAACACGTGGGGCGTGAGGTCTCCACAGTACATCGATGTTGTCGCCAGTGGTCGGCGGAAGGTGCACGTGCCCGTCGACCTGGGACCGGACCACAGCGACGCACGGATGCACGCCAATACCGTAGGATCCTACGCAGTGCCGTAGGGGACCGCACCGCCACTTCCCAGCAAATTAGGGACACTGTTGCTCCTGGGGTATCGGCGAGGACCATTCGCAACCGTCTCCATGAAGCTGGGCTACGGTCCCGCACACCGTTAGGCCGTCTTCCGCTCACGCCCCAACATCGTGCAGCCCGCCTCCAGTGGTGTCGCGACAGGCGTGAATGGAGGGACGAATGGAGACGTGTCGTCTTCAGCGATGAGAGTCGCTTCTGCCTTGGTGCCAATGATGGTCGTATGCGTGTTTGGCGCCGTGCAGGTGAGCGCCACAATCATGACTGCATACGACCGAGGCACACAGGGCCAACACCCGGCATCATGGTGTGGGGAGCGATCTCCTACACTGGCCGTACACCACTGGTGATCGTCGAGGGGACACTGAATAGTGCACGGTACATCCAAACCGTCATCGAACCCATTGTTCTACCATTCCTAGACCGGCAAGGGAACTTGCTGTTCCAACAGGACAATGCACGTCCGCATGTATCCCGTGCCACCCAACGTGCTCTAGAAGGTGTAAGTCAACTACCCTGGCCAGCAAGATCTCCGGATCTGTCCCTCGTTGAGCATGTTTGGGACTGGATGAAGCGTCGTCTCACGCGGTCTGCACGTCCAGCACGAACGCTGGTCCAACTGAGGCGCCAGGTGGAAATGGCATGGCAAGCCGTTCCACAGGACTACATCCAGCATCTCTACGATCGTCTCCATGGGAGAATAGCAGCCTGCATTGCTGCGAAAGGTGGATGTACACTGTACTAGTGCCGACATTGTGCATGCTCTGTTGCCTGTGTCTATGTGCGTGTGGTTCTGTCAGTGTGATCATGTGATGTATCTGACCCCAGGAATGTGTCAATAAAGTTTCCCCTTCCTGTGACAATGAATTCACGGTGTTCTTATTTCAATTTCCAGGAGTGTATGTGTTCTTTAAATCTTGTTGTGAAGCTTCTACCAGTTTGTCCAATGTAGAAGCTTCGACATGAGTTGCAAGTGAGCTTGTACACACCTGACTTTTGATATTGTTGTATAGTGGTTTTCGTGCTGTGTATGATTTTATTTTGTATTTTGTTGTTGGTGAAGAAACTTACTTTTATGTTGTAAGTCTTGAAGAGGTTGGCAATTTGGTGAAAAATCTTCCCTAGGAAAGGCAGGCTAACACATGATGCCGGTAAAATTTGTGACGATGAAGTATGTACAGTACACTACTTTGACTCATTGCACTGCCTCTACCGATGTCACGGGAACTCATGTGTAGGTTCACGGCAACAGCAGCTAACAAACCAACTGCACCTGATTGTCCTGTGATGGGTTTGTTACGGGCCCGTTTGCGTGTACGACAATAAATGTTGCATACAATTGTTTGTAGATGTTTTCAAATGAGCGGCGCGTTGGATGATCTCAGCCTGGGTGCCTTTCTGCATACAGCCTGCAAGCTGAAGCTGCATTTTGTCTACACTCGCCATAGATGAGTATCATCTCTGCCTTTTCAGAGTCAGAATAAACCGTTTTCACATTTCTTACAACACTGTACACACTGTTGTATTTCCGACCTACTCACGTTCCCACTGTGCGTACTTCTGTTCTTACTTGTGTACAGAACACTATCACAGACGTCCGGTAACACAGTGTACTACAGTTATTCTGAGTACAAGGACTAATTCAGCAAGAGCTACATGCAGACACTGAGACAGCCAAACTCGTAAACATCCTAGGCTTCGTAAACATACTCCTACGGATCTTGTTTGTTACAACGCGTGACTGAACGTCTGAGGTTCCAAGCGTCAATTTTGCGTTACAAATTACTCCGAATGTACTTAACATTTTACAGTGTAACAAACGGCATTGATTAAATATTTTTTCTCTTTTCAATTGTGCTAAAAATAATAACAGGTTTCCATTTAAAAAAACAAAGGTATCTGTTGAAAATCATACTTCTGTGCATTTCTCAGTGATCTGTATTAACCAATTCCACCAGCCCCTCTCCTCACTTTCGGCCTGTGGAATTGGTTATTCAGTGTTTGTTGTGGTCTGGGAGGTGTTTCCAATGAGAAACACTGTACACATGTACACATGTACATCACATGTACCAACTACCGTCCCAAGTAGATTTAGTTTCTTAACCAAAATATAGTCAACCCCTCCGGTTTTTACCAACGAGAAAAATGAATTTACCTCTCAGAGGGTAATTACCCCCCAGGATTTGAACCACTGCCCCATTAAGATTCTATAAGTTTACCCATTCAGATGAATGTAAGTTAAAATATTATAAGTGCGAGAAAATATACAGGATGGGTCAGGAGGAAAGATATTTGCTTTCTTAACCTCATCCTTCACGCAGCTGTTCGAAAATCGTGGATGTCAGTCGCAGTCCTGCGTCACCAATACTCACATGAGAAGACAACTAAGGCAACATTAGGCTATGTAGTGTTGTCTTTACTGCCCATTTAAATGAACGCCGTGCGGTAATAATGACGGCAAACTCGTCGGACCAGTAGTTCTCGATAAGCAACTAAATGGAGTACGGTATCCTCATTACGAAAAACGCCATGCTTCAAGTACAGTTTTATAGCTGCACTGTTTATCTATTAACTCACAGTGGTACAAGTTACATGACTAGCTCATTTCGGTGTTTTGCCATTGTCCAGGGTACCTGTGTAGATGGTATAATAAGTATAATACTCTTAATGTTCCTCAGGTTCATGTCTACATATGGCACGTTTTGCTTACGTCTTAACTGGTATGACGTTGTCCATACGGCATCTACGACCGTAAATGTCCATTTTTTGTGAATGTATTTGCGTGATCTTGCTTTTAATTTCATCGAATGTTGGTTCGACTTTTATAAATGCTGAGTCAGTCCTTCTGACAATCATTTCTTTTCCGATTTCTTCACATTCTTCAAATAGCTAGTTCGCCTTAGCTTCCCTGAATGTACTATTTATTTCATTCCTAAACGACTTGTGTTTCTGTATTTTTGAATATCCCTGAACATTTTTGTACTTACCTCTTTCATCGATCAACTTCAGAATTTCTTCTGTTACCCACGGTTTATCCGCAGTTACCTTCCCTGTACCTATGTGTTTTTCTTCTAACTTCCACGATTGCCGTTTTTAGAGGTTTCCATTCCTGTTCAAATGAAATGTCTACTGAGCTATACCTTATCTCGGTATCTATGGGAATGGAGAACTTCAAGCGTGCTTCTCCATTCCTTAGGGCCTCCTTATCACACTTCTTTGCACATTGATTCTTCTTGACTAATCTCAGCCTACTCTTCATCACTACTACATTGTGATGGTTCAAAAAAAAAAAATGGTTCAAATGGCTCTGAGCAATATGGGACTTAACATCTATGGTCATCAGTCCCCTAGAACTTAGAACTACTTAAACCTAACTAATCTAAAAACATCACAAAACACCCAATCATCACGAGGCAGAGAAAATCCCTGACCCCGCCGGGAATCGAACCCGGGAACCCGGGCATGGGAAGCGAGAACGCTACCGCACGACCACGAGCTGCGGACCTACATTGTAATCCGAGTGGGTACGCCTTACAGTCCAACATCTGATTTTGGAATCTCTGACTGACCATTATGTACTCTAACTGAAATCTTCCCGTACCTCCCAGCCTTTTCCAAGCATACCTACTCCCCTTGTCATTCTTGAACAGAGTATTCGCTATTACTAGCTGATATTTACTGCAGTACTCAGTCCTTCTCCTCCTAGTACCAAGTCCATATTTTGCCATAACTCTTTCTTCTACTTCTTCCCTTACAACCGCATTCCAGTCTCCAATGACTAATAGATTTTCAGCACCCTTTACGTACTGAATTATCCGTTCAGTACCCTCATATATTTTTTCTGTCTCTTATCTTCCACCTGCGGCGTCGGCATGTATGCCTGAACTATCGTTGTCGGTGCTGGTTTACTATCTATTCTGATGAGAAGAAACCTATCACTGAACTGTTCACTGTAACTCATTCTCTGTCCTACCTTCCTACTGAAAATGAATCCTACCCCTGTTACTACATTTTCTGAAGATATTGCTATTACCATCTAGTAATCTGATCAAAAATCCTTGTCTTCTTTCCAGTGCATTTGACTGACACCCTCAGTATCTAGATTGAGTCTTAACATTTCCTTTTCATATTTTCTAACCTCCCTAAGACGTTTAAGCTTCTGACATTCCACGGCCTGACACGCAGAACGTTATCGTTGCTTTGGTTATTCAATCTTTTTTGAATGATCCCCTCCCCTTTGGTAGGCCCCTCCCCGAAGTCTGATTGAGGAACTGTTCCGGAATCTATTGACAATAGAGAGAATATCTTCAAAGTTTTTCAGCTCGAGGCCACATGCCCTGTGGATACACATTATGTGTATTTAATGCAGTGGTTTACAATGTCTTTGGCATCTTCATGTCGTTAATCACTGCTGATGCAACTATGCGTCCAATACAACCCCAGCAATAGATGTTGGAAAATATTAACTAAGAAAATCGTTCCTCAGAGTACCGCCCGGAGACGTAGTGGGACACCGAAGAGCTTCCATATCTAACATGCAGAACAAGTGGAGTTTTCATGGCATTTGACAGAGAGAAGTAGAGCTCCGCCTCTTGAACAAAATAAGCCACTGGGAATACATATTTATAACAAGGATCGAAGACATTTGGAACTAAAACCCACATAATTAGCAAGAGCTAGTTATTGAATTTTGTGCGACTTTATGAAGACTCTAACCATGTACCGCGAATACCAGTCATGTGCAACTCAGTTTGTTGTCACTCACTAGCTGTAGAAAGCCTCAGATATTGGAACGTATGGGTATGTCTGTTACTATATTTCAGGAATGGCTTCGACAGGTTTGTACCGTCGCTTTAGGCATATTGGTGTGAAAGTGGACGTGAGATGTCTTAGTAAAGCATTTCTTATATCGTCAAATACGTCATTTTCAACAGGGAAGCAGAGGCTTCCGGCCTGCCTCAGGGAGATGCTTCAGTAGTGTAACTTATCACGATACCTGTAAAGGCCACAACAGATCATTTTTGCAGATTTCTGACACTGTTCTCAGATTACGCTTTTGTTTACAGAAACATTACGTACTTTAAAATAAGAAGAATGACTTTCAGGTTTCCAAGGGTGGTGTGAAGGTGGCATTTCCCATTCAACATACATATTCTGTTGCATTTGTTTATTCATGTAAAGTAAGCAGAAAGATGACACTACTGGAAATAAATTAGTAAAAACATGACACAGTATGTCGGCATTGTTTGAAAGGCCAAAATACAGTATTCGTTTCCATATCTGTTGCATTAAATTTCAGTAATGCAGTTGTTAGATTACAATAATAAAAGTATTTGAAATAGTAAAAGCGTTTACTTTTTAAAGGCAACAGTTTCTTCTACAATATTCGAAATATCTATTACTTCCCTTTGAAAACTTCCCACAGGAGTATACCCTGATATGCCTAGAAGACTCTACAGCAAATTGGGTTGGAAAGAATTTACTGATATCCGGCAATTATCCCAAAATTTCATAGAATAATCTATGCTTATATGAAAGAGGATAAGTGGCTCTCGGTTGGAGTGTGGATCGGCCGTGAGGCGTATCGAGACAGTCCGTGCAGTTGCGATAACTTTTGTGTCCCGGATGGCGCAGTGGTTACCGCACTTGCCTGGTATGCACGAATTCCTGGGTTCGAATTCCGGTCCGGTATACATTTTCGTACGTCGCAGTTGATTCCGCTTAATGTCCCTTTGCAGCTGACAGCACAGATCCTCGTTCAACTTACGTATAACAGTCGATGCGTCGGGAAAGTTTGGAATGTCGCAAAAATGTTGAGGTTGTCAGAAGAGACAGCGAAAGCAGCACGCGGAATATTAGACTCGCCATCTTGCTCCCAGCCAAAGTCAGCACTGCACCAACCACTCCCACTGTACGAGAGGCCTGTGGCTCTACAGGGGTTGGACAAAATTACTGAATCACCGGAGAAATGCATGCTTGAACATAAGTGCTGATGATGTCTAAGAATACAGATTTTGCTGTTGTGGTAGACCATGAACGGCACCTGTGCTATGTCTACAGTACTTTGGACGTGTCAATGGTGGTCTGGACAGTGTTTTGTGCAGTTGTGAGTACATTATGCCCGAGCTAAGTAAATTTTAATGGGGGCAAATGGTTGGTGTTTGTGTATTGGGTGCTTCCGTAGTCCAGTTAGCCAAGTTTTGATGTTTCAAGAGGTACTGTACCAAAGATATATATAGCATATAGGAAAAGCAGAAAATCGCCATCCGCTAGGTCATATTGCGCACGAAAGTGTGTGTTGAGTGACTGTGCCAGGCGGTCAGCGAAGAAGATTGCAGCCGGCCGTTGTGACCGAGCGGTTCTAGGCCCTTCAGTCCGGAACCGCGCTGCTGCTGCGTCTCAGGCTCGAATCCTGCCTCGGGCATGTATATGTGTGATGTCCTTAGGTTAGTTAGGTTTAAATAGTTCTAAGTCTAGGGGACTGATGATCTCAGATGTTAAGTCCCACAGTGCTCAGAACCATTTGAAGAAGATTGTGAGGAAAAATAGCTGCAAATGTCTCTGCAGAACTGAATGTCGCAGTCCTGAATTCAGTCAGTGCCAACACAACACGTAGGGAATTCTATTAGAAGGGGAATGCAAGGCGAGCTGGAACTTCAAAACCAATCATCAGCGATGCAAATGTCTGTAACAGGAAAACGTAGTGCCGAAGCCGTGACATTTGGAGTATGGGACAATGGACGAAAATCATTTGGTCCGATGAGTCTTGCTTCAGACTGTTTCCAACATCTGGCCAAAGTTACGTCCCAGGGGTGAAACATGGTGGGCGTTCGGTGATGATACGGGCTGCCATATGACGGTACTCTATGGCCCCCTGGTTAATCTGCGAGGTCGCTTTATTCTCAAGAATTATGTGACCATTTTAACTGATCACGTCCATGGCATCTTCAGTGTTGGCTCCCCATAGTGATGCTGTGTTCCTACAAGACAGGGCGCCTGTTCACACAGCTCGTATCGTCCAGGACTGATTTTGTCTGTACGAAGATGATACATCGCATCTTCACTGCGTACCATACTCGCCAGACCTCAGTGTTATTCAGTCTTTGTGGTTCCCTTTTGAGAGAAGGGTGCGTTATGGTACCCACCTCCATCATTCCTGAAATTGCCACTATTTTGCAAGACCTATGCTATAAGATTCCTTTGAAAATCATACGGGACCTACATCTATCCATCCAGAGATAATTTGCACCTGTTTCGGTTGACAACCGGGTTTATATTAAGCATTAGGCATGAAAATGTGTTGCATTTTTGGTTTCCTGCACATCAGACACCTCCAAAACATCCACCAGTACAACACGTAGCGGGTAAAGAATATAAACTCTTCTCGATAAAACGCCTTTGACTGAAAGGCGCCGGCCGGAGAGGCCGAGCGATTCAGGGCGCTGCAGTCTGGAACCGCGCCACCGCAACGGTCGCAGGTTCGAATCCTGCCTCGGGCGTGGCAGTGTGTGATGTCCTTAGGTTAGTTAGGTTTAAGTAGTTGTAAGAGACTGATGACCTCAGAAGTTAAGTCCCATAGTGCTCAGAGCCATTTTAACTGAAAGGACCTCATATCAGTTCCTTCTCAAACCCACATTCAGCCCCTCCAGAGGCATAGTTTACACCTAAGTGGTCAGCAATAGTCGTCTTGTTAGTAAAGGGAACCAATCTTCTCTTTGGTCCGCGATCATTGTGAATACTTCGTGTAAAAATGGACCAAGTAATGTAGTACCTGTCTTTACTTACAAGGTCACCTCGGGTACTGCCATCAGATGAAAACCTGGGTGAACTGGTTAGGTGACGTTTTACTGCTACTGGCACTGAGACTTGTTTTACGAGTTCTTCGTTTCGATTTGATGATGGCAATAGCTGAAACTACGTTACCATTAAAGACAAATATTAAGGGAACTTAATTTTATTCTCGAATTAGCAGAAGTCGTCGTCCTCGTTTTCTATGATGGAACCCTCTAATTTGCCCCTTTTGCGATGTGATAGAGAACAAATGTTACTTAGAACCGATTATGTGTTAAGTATTGTGACACCTTCTACTATTGCCCACTGGCATTTCGACGATGAGTGCATCTGCAATGTCCTTTTTCTATGCCCAGTCACCTCCTCGAGATACGTGAAAGAGAGGGGACACAACACCACGTGTTGATTAATAAGTTTATATTAAATTATTAGCATCGGCTAACTACGATGTTTATCTGTTTCCGCCAAAGATGCTCATTAACAGTTGATACACGGCCGATTCGCGTTTGTAAATGAATTGATAACTTTGATTTGCCTAGCACATATACACCGAATTAAGGTCACAGTGTTCATTTAACATAGCGCGGTATTTTGTCAGTTCAAAATTGTTCCCTTTAATATTAAAATGTAATGAAGTATTATTAATGTTATTGTTATTATTCAGAGATAATCCAATACACGGTTCACTTATGGTGGTACTGTGTAAGAAATTGTAGGACACTACATTTCTCCTTAAGTAGGTTTTTGTTAAAACATTTTCTTTAATATCGTTCAGTACTATGGATGTCACCCTGCTGCCCGAAAATAAATGTCCAAACAGTGTCTGTTGTGGGATGGCAGGAGAGCCAACACCGGGTACTAGAGGAAGCCGAAAGGCACGCGTTTTAGCTCACGCAGGCTGGCGTGAGGTCTGGAACAGGGCAAGGAAATTAGATTTTAGAAAAACGGACGTAGTTGGTGGAATACTTAACTTTAATCCATTAATGATGAGCGTCGCTCTTGACTGTACATAATTCAGTATCAATAGTAACTACGTCGTAGCAAATGACGTAGCTTAAGGCTATGCTAACTATCGTCTCGGCAAATGAGAGCGTATTTTGTCAGTGAACCATCGCTAGCAAAGTCGGTCGCACAACTGGGGCGAGTGCTAGGAAGTCTCTCTAGACCTGCCGTGTGGCGGCGCTCGGTCTGCAATCACTGATAGTGGCGACACGCGGGTCCGACGTATACTAACGGACCGCGGCCGATTTAAAGGCTACCACCTAGCAAGTGTGGTGTCTGGCGGTGACACCACAGTGTCAATAATTGAAAGTAAAGTTGCGAAACGATGTTTGAATAGTAACTTCGGCAACAACTGAACTTCTGAGATTGGAATTAATGATATCATTCTTTTATCGATTGAGATGTTCGCTTGATGTTAGCTTCATCTCAGTTCTGTCAGGTTTCATATGTTTGACAATAAATTAATCGTACCGATATTTACTAATTAATTAACCCGGCTTCCAGTGAAGTTAACCGTTTCACGCAGTGGCGCATGAAGTTAAGAAACTTGAATATTCAAGACAAATACGCTAAAAGCTCAGACGCTAAAATGTCAAACGCGAAAGACACCCAGACGCCGAAGACACCCAGACGCTAAAGACGTTAGCAATACGTGCGTTGTGTATATACAGGGTGTGTCACTAACTATTGTCACCAAGAATAACTCAGAAAGCGCGAGAGCAGCTGAAACGTTTGTGGGACAAAAGTTGCTTGGGACAACGGGGACCATAATATGACGGTTTTTTGTTGCTAGGTGTGGCCGCTTCAGAGATATGAAGGTCAACATTTTTTTTAATGGGATGCTATAGTTCGATACTTATTTTCTGATAGCGTCTAGCGAGATGAATCCAGTGATGTGTAACACTAAGGTCTTTGAAGATCAATGAAGGTTACAAAGGTGGCATGAACGTCCATCTACAGAAGGTGTTTGAAGTGATGATCATTAGTATCAACGCAGTGCTGCATTCTTATCATGGATTGTGTGGTATTCCTTATCATTTCGAAACATATCGAAGCAGATGCTCTGACCATTCTCTCTCGCATATCACCAAGCGTAGTTGTAACGTCTTTATAAACCATGTCTTGTACGAATCCCCACAAGGAAAAATCCAGAGACGTCAAGTCTGGCGAACGAGTCGGCCACAACATATCTCCTCCGCGTCCTATTCAACGATTTGGGAATGGTCTCTGCAACTCATTTCTAGCCATCAGCGAAAAATGTGCCAGATACCCATCGTGTTGATACCACATTCTGTTCCTTGTTCCTAAAGGTATATCTTCCAATAACAGACCTAAGTTTTCTTGCAGGTATGTGGTGTACGTCCTATCATTAAGATTTCCTTCGATGTAATAGGCGCCTATAATTCTGTCCTCCAGGATCCCACACCATACATTCACCTACCAAGGTTTTTGGTGTGCAACTTGCTACAGCCAACATGGATTTTCAGTTGTCCAATAATGCATGTTATGGAAGTTAACATTTCCGTGGTTCGTGAATGTAGCCTCGTCAGTAAATAAAATCAAATTAATAAATGTGTCATCCCTCTGAATCTGAAGTTGAGCCCATCGGCAGAATTCAGTGCGACGCATGCAATCTGTACCAGTTAGTTCTTGGTGGAGAATGATATGGTAAGGATGATATTTATGGCGATGCAGAACACGAAAAATACTATGGTGGCTAATGCTAGATTCCTTTGCAATTTGGCTGCTAACTAAGACAAGTATCTCGAACCACACTGGCAAGACTACCAATTTCCGTTTCCTCATTAGTAACTTTCGTTTCCCGGAAATGTTTTCGATGCGTTAAACATTCAGTTCTCAATTTATCACACACCTATTTAAATGTACGACGTGCAGGCTGAGAGCGTTGAGGATACCTTTCAGTGTGTAAGTCTCCAGCTCACACTGAAGTTCGTTGGCATTATCCGTAAATGAGAAGCATATAGATTTGTTCTCCAAAGGAATACATCATTAACATTCACTTGATTCGACGATACTAGCCTTACCGTTGCTATTAGTGTTGTATTGCGAAACCGTCGAATGGTCTTTACATCTCAATGGCACGTGAGATGGATACCCCGTATTCGGCCAATTCTTACTATTTGCACGATATACGAGAGAGAATTGTCAGAGCATGTGCTTTGATAAGTTCCGAAGTGATAAGGAACAACACCCAATCCGTGATAAGATGATTCCAACACTGCACTGATACCAACGGTCATCACCTACTGTAAATGGACGTTCATGCCACGTTTTTGACGTTCGTTGATCTTCAAAGGTCATACTGTTACTGGATTCGTCTCGATATCCGCTATCAGAAAGTAAGTACCAATCTATAGCATCCCATTTAAGAAAACAAAGTTTTCTTCCGTATCTCTGACGTGACCCCACCTAGCAACAAAAACCAGACGTCATATTATGGCCCCCGTTGTCCCATGCAACATTTGCGCCACAAACGTTTCAGCTACTATCATACTTTCGGAGTTATTCTAGGTGGCAATAGTTAGTGACTCACGCTGTATAGTAGTTGTGAAACAGTAGGGACGTTCGTTATATAAACTCCTTGTATAAAGCCCCTTGCGACTTTGCATATAACATTCTATCCAATTGGCACTTATTATTGATTTAATTTTCTCTGGCTTAAAACGGACATTCGTGATTTTATATGAAATATGGGAATTGTTCATGGCCAATTCGAATAAATTTTAGTTTCAAAAATGACTAGGTATGTAACAGGGATTACACAGGCCCCAACGATGACTATTTTAAACAATTTAACCATTGTTTAAGGTAACCGCGAGAAATACTAACATTACATCTATTCAAATTTTCTATTCTTGGCCTGGGGTTCTTCATTAACTATGTTTGACTCTGACCAGATTCTTGTTTCTTTTTTATGGACCAGGGTTTTGGATCTTTGTTTGCGACCTTATTATTTTTCTTTTACATTGTTTAATTTTTATGATCGAGCCACATTACGTTACACACACACACACACACACACACACACACACACACACACACAGAGAGAGAGAGAGAGAGAGAGAGAGAGAGAGAGAGAGAGAAAGAGAGAGAGCGAGAGAGAGACAGATATGTATGACGTGAGTACAAAAATCGTACAATAGGATTTTTACACATTCCTTATATACTGCATTCTTCATTACGGACTAAAACAGTTCAATGTATTATCTGAATCTTAGATATTTTCATTTTTCCTGACATTAACCAAATATTTCATTTATTTTGTATCTATACTGAATAAGTCAGTTTAAAGTTTACTATGTATTTAATTCTAGATACTAGGTACAACTCTACGTCTATTACTGAATAAGTCTGTTTATACTAATTACACATTCCAGTGCGTGTATAATCTTAAATATTTCTTGGGACTTTATTGCAGTGTTGTCTGTTGTTTTTCCGGGCGAGGTCTGCGATGTACATTGATCTCGCCTTCAACATGCGGCTGCTAGAGTGATCATTTGGGTTCTGCAGGCCATCTGTGCGGTTGCAACAGCGGGACATAGCGAATATGCGTTATGTACGTCGTTTTTTGTTGTGCCGTCTCTTGTTTGACTCTTGTTGCCTCTTGTTGTAGCTTTCAGCTTTATTTTGTATGTTGTTCCGCCTTTGCAACGGCTAAGAAGTAATACGTTTTGATTAACTGACTCATTTTATCTCTTCTTATAGTTTGCAACATGATTGCATGTGTTGTTCCACCTGTTTAGTAGCTAAGTTTACATTTTCTGACTCACGTTGTCTCTTCTAGTTTGCAACATGTCCATCGTAACATTTGATTTTCTTGCCCCCAACATAGCGTAACTTCTTGGATGGTTACGCCATACGACGTGTGATTTTAGACTTTTCGTCCAGCTCAATTCCATCCACCAATTTTGGTCTCTTTTGTTAATCTTCGTAATGCATTCTTCGGATTGCCTACAGCTGCAGATCTTCTTCGGTAGGGTCTCCTTTTTCTCCAAATTCTTCATCTGATATATACCGATGCTGCTTGTATTCCTCTGTGAGGTTCTTGCCTAAGTTGATGATTAAATTTCCGGTTGACATTAACGGACAGCTCGCTTCTTGTATAACGTCTTCGAGTGATGAACTTCATACGAAAGGATCATGTTTACTCTTTCTCGCTCCGCCTGTAGGTTGCAAGGCGAGCCCTCCGCCTACGTCGTGGGACGTCTTCCAGCTCGTAGTTACCGCTTCTGGATCTTTGCAGCCAAAAGATGACTCGCCCCAGTCAGATAACAGCATCAGTCTCTCAGGATGTTAGGGCTGCGACCTCAACGACGGGTAATATGTCAGCAGACACGTTCCAGAATGACGAATACAAAACATAAAGAACATACACTGACGCGTCCATTGATGCCACCCATTTAATTTTATCCCCAGCAATCAGTATTCTTGCTCACTAACGTATGAATCATTAAAGCCATTCTAACGGTTGTTTTATTTAAGGATTCTTCCGTCGCTTCTTGATAGAACATTTCCGTATTGAGGGGTGAATAGCACTTAAGCGGTTCTTTGTTCTACTGATTTTTATTTGTATGAACTAGTTTTCGGCTTATTAGACCATCTTCAGATAACTACTGGCTATTGTTTACAAGGAGTTCGTATTTATACGAACCAAACATTCTGGACTAAAATACAACGCACTTACATACGATCTTTAGTTGTGGTATTTTCTCTGGAATTGTCAAACGGGTCTTTTGACTTTTTGTTCTGTAAAACTGTTCCTTAACATAATAAATCACATTTTAAATTTAATAATTCTAATTGTTGCCATACATGGTACTGACAAACCATAAAATGTGAATTATTATGTTAAAGAACAGTTTTACAGAACAAAAAGTCAAAAGACTCGTTTGACAATTCCAAAGACAATACCACAACTAAAGATCGTATTTAAGTGCGTTGCATCATAGTCCAGAATGTTTGGTTCATAAGACCACAAGCTCCTTGTAAACAATAACCAGTAGTTATCTGATGATGGCCTAATAAGCCGAAAACTAGTTCATACAAATAAGAATCAGTCGAACAAAGAACCGAATAAGTGTTTCTAATAGTTCATAACATTCATGTTCTCACTTGTTTCATAGACTAACTCTTTGCACATACGATACTTCATTGTTTCATAATTATTCTTAATATTCAGATCACTTTCACTTCCGCAGGATATGCCGAGAGTCTGTCCTATTCAGTTACGGACACAACTCTACTGAAATAATTTACACTGGACTGGGCAACCAGCACTGCGACAATCAATACTACTGGCCATTAAAATTGCTACACCAAGAAGAAATGCAGATGATAAACGGGTATTCATTAGACAAATATATTATACTGGAACTGACATGTGATTACATTTTCACGCAATTTGGGTGGATAGATCCTGAGAAATCAGTACCCAGAATAACAACCTCTGGCCGTAATAACGCCCTTGATACGACTAGGCATTGAGTCAAATAGGCTTGGATGGCGTGTACAGGTACGGCTGTCCATGGAGCTTAAACACGATACCACAGTTCATCAAGAGTAGTGACTGACGTATTGTGACGAGCCAGTTGCTCGGCCACCATTGACCAGACGTTTTCAATTGGTGAGAGACCTGGAGAATGTGCTGGCCAGGGCAGCAGTCCAACATTTTCTGTATCCAGAAAGGCCAGTACAGGACCTGCAACATGTGGTCGTGCATTATCCTGCTGAAATGTAGGGTTTCGCAGGGATTGAATGAAGGGTAGAGCCACGGGTCGTAACAAATCTCAAATGTAACGTCCACTGTTAAAACTGCCGTCAATGCGATCAAGAGGTGTCTGAGACGTGTAACCAATGGGACCCCATACCATCACGCCGGGTGATACGCCAGTATGGCTTCCAATGTGCGTTCACCGCGATGTCGCCAAACACGGATCCGACCATCATGATGCTGTAAACAGAACCTGGATTCATCCGAAAAAATGACGTTTTGCTATTCGTGCAGCCAGGTTCGTCGTTGACTACACCATCGCAGGCGCTCCTGTCTGTGATGCAGCGTCAACGGTAACCGCAGCCATGGTCTCCGAGCTGATAGTTCATGCTGCTGCAAACGTCGTCGAACTGTTCGTGCAGATGGTTGTTGTCTTGCAAACGTCCCCATCTGTTGACTCAGGGATCGAGACGTGGCAGCACGATCCGTTACAGCCATGCGCATAACATGCCTGTCATCTCGACTGCTAGTGATTCGAGGCCGTTGGGATCCAGAGAAAAGCTCCCATTAACATAAAATGGTCAGCATTACCATTTTGACTCTGTCAGTACTTCATAAGCTCATTTTTGGTCATAGAGATCGAGATAAACCCACCGATTCCATATTCTGCTAAGAGTCATTGGATCTCTACCAACGCGAGCAGGAATGTCGTGATACGATAAACCGGAATCGCGATAGGCTAAAATCCGACCTTTATCAATGTGGGAAACGTGATGGTACTCATTTCTCCTCCTTACACGAGGCATGACACCAACGTTTCACCAGGTCACGCCGGTCAATTGCTGTTTGTGTATGAGAAATCGGTTGGAAACTTTCCTCATGCCAGCACATTGTAGGTGTCGCCCCCGCGCGCCAACCTTGTGTGAATGCTCTGTAAAGCTAACAATTTGCATATCACAGCATCTTCTTCCTGTCGGTTTAATTTCGCATCTGTAGCAGGTCATCTTTGTGGTGTTGGAATTTTAATGGCCAGTAGTGTAATATACAAATAAATTGCAGTATTCAATTTGACTCATTGTGCTTGTTCTTAATCTAAGGCCTCTGTTCGCTGACATATATAAGGCAATATAAAAATTACAGAACCAAGTATTATCAAATAGCATTGTCATTAACTACGACATTATTAAACAAAGAAAACACTTATTTCCTCTAATATCAGAACGTAATTATAATAATAAATTGTAATACTACTGAACTATAGAAACTAATTAGGTTCTTTCAGTGTTGCATTAACTGTCATTATGGGTTTCAGCTATAAAATTTCTCCAAATCTTTGTGGGCAGACAGACCTTTGGATTGCCCTCCGTTATCTTTATTGGCTAACTAATAGCTTCCCTCATGCGGAATGCTAATAATCGAGTAAGGTCCGGCGTAAGCACGTTGCCTTTTCTTGTGCAACCTCTTAAGAGCAGATGACTTGCGGTATTTTCTTAATAAGACCTTATCGCCTACGGTACATGTCGCAGCTGTACCCAACTTACGATCTAATTTGGCGTTCGTCGGTCGCGTAGCATATTTTGGTGACTCATGCACGACGTCCAACGCAGACCTCCTATCTTTCTTCTTTTTTTTATTTGGCCTTTCAGTGTGTACTCAGTTTAGTCATCGGCAACACATAGTGACAATGTATAAATAATTGAATAAACAAATACAGAAATGCATATTTGCAAGAATAAAAAGCGTAACTGTTGCAAGTTTGTACATAATGTTTTAAAAATTGAATTGAATTTAATTGGAAAATAATTAAAAGTGCCTTGGCTTACAATTCACACCAATTCTGAAATATCTTCATCAGCAAGACATATTTATAATTTACGTACACCATTAAAACCTACAGATTGTGACCAGTACTCTTGATGAAGTTAACTATCACTTTATATAGACGAACGTCTTTAGTACACAAAAGAGAAGAAGTTGCTTGAGGAAGTTGGTAGCTATCTTTCTTTGGCTCAACCAAGATCGGTATGGGTTAATCTACTCATTAGACTCGGGCGTATTGTATAGATCTCCACTGGATTACGCCTGGTGGATGAGTGCGGCGTGTTATTGCGATTCTCTTTAAAGATCGACCCGTACTCCATCCGCTTATATTGTAGCGCTGCAGTATAAGTGCGAAAAAAAAACTGTTAATGTCTCTAAATATACGTTCAAATGGCGACGTTTTTGAATGACATCCGGTCTCATTTATGTATCTTTTGAAATACTCCAAGTGTCCCTTTTTCGGGTTGCAAAATTCTGGGCTGAAAATCTCGTTAGTATGTCTATTTTGTTTACTCTTCGATCAGTATTTCGCAATAAATAATTCTTCAAACTCGTAGCACGACGTACAAGTCTCAGCTACCTCAGACACCAATAGCGAGATTTCACCGCTGATTTTTGACACTATAAACTGAATTTTGACCTGCCCATTCCAGGATTTAGGAAAGACGTTTCTAAAACTTGTTATGAACACCAAAGGGTGGACAGAAAAAAGACCAGATATGTAACAACGGCTTACGGTATGTACAAATCAAGGAGGACAGTGAAGTGAAGTTGCACGAACGGAATAAACAATAAGCCGAACATCAATAACAAGGAGATATTGTAGAAATAGTGAAAAAAATTTCTAAAGCGAAGTAATACATAATAAGTTTCAAACACGGACATCTAAAGACATGTGCTGTCAGCGGAAGACGTCTGCTAAGTTATGTGGGAGCGAGGTAGACGATGTAGACACCTGTGAGTAAGGAACGGAAGGAGAATGAAATGTGGAGTAGAGATAACTGGAAATCGTGACCTGAAGGGCTGAAACACGAAGCGGAGATACTTTAGACATAACAGACAAGAAGTGAAGTCTGTACGACGGGATGAGAAACCAATAGGACATTTACTAAGGCATACTACAGCAATTACCTAGCTTTAGTTTCAAATACGACAATTGACATTAAATGTTTGAAAAGATGATTATTAATTAACCTACTTATTAGACTGATTACTAAGTAGATTAAATTATCCTCGATTTTGTCATCACAGAAAAACCATTTCTAAGATTATTATGAACATGTTCTTGTGGTGATATAAAAAATTTTATCTTCTTAAATGAACCTCGGTGCTCGATCACGACTCAAAGTTAGGAAAACTAGTTTCAGAAGAGTATAACATCAAGAGTTAAAATGGTAATGGGCCGCAGTGGTCTAGCGGTTCTAGGCGCTCAGTCAGGAACCGCGCGACTGCTACGGTCGCAGGTTCGAATCCTGCCTCGGGCATGGATGTGTGTGATGTCCTTAGGTTAGTTAGGTTTAAGTAGTTCTAGTTCTGGGGGACTGATGACCACAGGTGTTAAGTCCCATAGTGCTCAGAGCCATTTGAACCATTTAAAAATGGTAATGTTGCCCACTTCATGTTAATGGCAGCTTTTACCTCTGGTGCGATGTTGAACACACACACACACACACACACACACACACACACACACACACACACAGACACTGTGCCACGCGCGAGCAACATCCATGGCGCTCAGTCAGCTACCCTGTGTACGTCTCTGCCTCACTGCAGCAGCGCGAGTGAGCAGTGGCGGGCAGAGATACAGGAGTGAGCGCAGCGAGATGTAAAGGGACTGGCAGCAGTGTGGGGAGTTGGAGGTCGTAGGGTGTGTGAGCACTCCGTTGGGCCGAACACAGTTCGAAAACGGTGATCTAGGCAGGGGAGTATTACTAGGACGCTGGCGCCTGTAGGGTTTACCTATGAGCCGCTTGGTACAATTTTGCACAGGGCGTAACTTAATCATAGCTGAAACTTGGTTCAAGATCATAAAATAAGGTTGAATACATGGAAGAACGCTGGAAATACTGGCAGGTCTCAGATAGATTATATAATCGTAAGACAGAGATTTAGGAACCAGGTTTTAAATTGTAAGACATTTCCAGGGGCAGATGTGGACACTGATCACAATCTATTGGTTATGAACTGTACATTAAAACTGAAGAAACTACAAAAAGGTGGGAATTTAAGGAGATGAGACCTGGATGAACCGAAAGAACCAGAGGTTGTACAGAGTTTCAGGGAGAGCATATGGGAACAATTGACAGGAACGCAGTAGAATACAGTAGAAGAAGAATGGGTAGCTTTGAGAGATGAAATAGTGAAGGTAGCAGAGGATCACGTAGGAAAAAAGACGAGGGCTAGTAGAAATCCTTGGATAACAGAAGAGATATTGAATTTAATTGATGAAAGGAGAAAATATAAATGAACCACGCAAAAAGAAATATAAACGTCTCAAAAATGAGATCGACAGAAAGTGCAAAATGGCTAAGAAGGAATGGCCATAGGACAAATATAAGGATTTAGAGGCGCATATCGCTAGGGGTAAGATAGATACAAAGAAGGTAGCTGTGAAGAAACCGTGGGTAACACAAGAAATACTTCAGTTGATTGACGAAAGGAGGAAGTACTAACATGTTCCGGGAAAATCAGGAATACAGAAATACAGGTCGCTGAGGAATGAAATAAATAGGAAGTGCAGGGAAGCTAAGACGAAATGGCTGCAGGAAAAATGTGAAGACACAGAAAAAGATATGATTGTCGGAAGGACAGACTCAGCATACAGAAAAGTGAAAACAACCTTTGATGACATTAAAAGCAACAGTGGTAACATTAAGAGCGCGACGGGAATTCCACTGTTAATTGCAGAGGACAGAGCAGATAGGTGGAAAGAATACATTGAAAGCCTCTATGAGGGTGAAGATTTTTCTGATGTGATAGAAGAAGAAATAGGAGTCGATTTAGAAGAGAGAGGGGATCCAGTGTTAGAATCGGAATTTAAAAGAGCTTTGGAGGACTTACGGTCAAATAAGGCAGAAGGGATAGATAACATTCCATCACAATTTTTAAAATCATTGAGCGAAGTGGCAACAAAACGACTTTTCACGTTGGTGTGTAGAATATATGAGTCTGGTGATATACCATCTGACTTTCGGAAAAGCATCATCCACACAATTCCGAAGACGGCAAGAGCTGACAAGTGCGAGAATTATCGCACAATCAGCTTAACAGCTCATGCATCGAAGCTGCTTACAAGAATAATATACAGAAGAATGGAAAAGAAAATTGAGAATGCGCTAGGTGACGATCAGTTTGGCTTTAGGAAAAGTAAAGGGACGAGAGAGGCAATTCTGACGTTACGGCTAATAATGGAAGCAAGGCTAAAGAAAAATCAAGACACTTTCATAGGATTTGTCGACCTGGAAAAAGCGTTCGACAATATAAAATGGTGCAAGCTGTTTGAGATTCTGAAAAAAGTAGGGGTAAGCTATAGGGAGAGACGGGTCATATACAATATGTACAACAACCAAGAGGGAATAATAATAGTGGACGATCAAGAACGAAGTGCTCGTATTAAGAAGGGTGTTAGACAAGGCTGTAGCCTTTCGCCCCTACTCTTCAATCTGTACATCGAGGAAGCAATGATGGAAATAAAAGAAAGGTTCAGGAGTGGAATTAAAATACAAGATGAAAGGATATCAATGATACGATTCGCTGATGACATTGCTATCCTCAGTGAAAGTGAAGAAGAATTAAATGATCTGCTGAACGGAATGAACAGTCTAATGAGTACACAGTATGGTTTGAGAGTAAATCGGAGAAAGACGAAGGTAATGAGAAGTAGTAGAAATGAGAACAGCGAGAAACTTAACATCAAGATTGATGGTCATGAAGTCAATGAAGTTAAGGAATTCTGCTAGCTAGGCAGTAAAATAACCTATGACGGACGGAGCAAGGAGGACATCAAAAGCAGACTCGCTATGGCAAAAAAGGCATTTCTGGCCAAGAGAAGTCTACTAATATCAAATACCGGCCTTAATTTGAAGAAGAAATTTCTGAGGACGTACGTCTGGAATACAGCATTGTATGGTAGTGAAACATGGACTGTGGGAAAACCGGAACAGAAGAGAATCGAAGCATTTGAGATGTGGTGCTATAGACGAACGTTGAAAATTAGGTCGACTGATAAGGTAAGGAATGAGGAGGTTCTACGCAGAATCGGAGAGGAAAGGAATATATGGAAAACACTGATAAGGAGAAGGGACAGGATGATAGGACATCTGCTAAGACATGAGGGAATGACTTCCATGGTACTAGAGGGAGCTGTAGAGGGCAAAAACTGTAGAGGAAGACAGAGATTGGAATACGTCAAGCAAAGAATTGAGGACGTAGGTTGCAAGTGCTACTCTGAGATGAAGAGGTTAGCACAGGAAAGGATTTCGTGGCGGGCCTCATCAAACCAGTCAGTAGCCAAAAAAAAAAAAAAAAAAAAAAAAAAAAGAAGAATAAAAAGGATAGATACTGCCTACAGGAAAATTAAGGGGAATTTTGGAGAAAGGAGAACCACTTGCATGAATATCAAGAGCTGAGATGGAAACCCAGTTCCAAGCAAAGAAGGGAGAGCAAAAAGGTGGAAGGAGCATATAGAGGGTCTATACAAGTGCGATGTTCTTGAGGACAGTTTATAGAAATGGAAGAGAATGTAGATAAAGATGAAATAGGAGATCTGTTACTGCGTGAAGAGTTTGACTGAACACTGGAAGACCTGAGTCCAAACAAGGCCCCGGGAGTAGACAACATTCCTTAAAACTACTGACAGCCGTGGGAGAGCCAGGCCTAACAAAACTCTACCATCTGGGAGCAAGATGTATGAGACAGGCGAAATAGCCTCAGACTTCAAGAAGAATGTAATAATTCCAACCCCGAAGAAAGCAGGTGTTGACAGATGTGAACTATCTGTTTAATAAGCCACGGCTGCAAAATACTAACACGAATTCTTTACAGACGAATGGAAAAACTGGTAGAAGCCGACCTCGGGGAAGATCAGTTTGGATTCCGTAGAAATGTTGGAACACGTGAGGCATTACTGACCCTATGACTCATCTTAGAAAATAGATCAAGAAAAGGCAAACCTACGTTTCTAGCATTTGTAGACTTAGAGAAAGCCTTTGACAATGTTGACTGGAATAATCTCTTTCAAGTACTGAAGCTGGCAGGAATGAAATATAGGGAGCGAAAGACTATTTACAATTTGTACAGTAACCAGTTGGCAGTTATAAGAGTCGAGGGACATAAAACGGAAGCATTGGTTGGGAAGGGAGTGTGACAGGGTTGTAGCCTATCCCGGGTGTTATTCAATCTGTATATTGAGCAATCAGTAAAGGAAACAAAAGAAAAATTCGGAGTAGGCATTAAAATCCATGGAGAAGGTATTAAAACTTTGAGGTTCGCCGATGACATTGTAATTCTGTCAGAGGCAGCAAAGGACCTGGAAGAGCAGCTGAACGGAATGGACAGTGTCTTGAAAGGAGGATATAAGATGAACATCAACAGAAGCAAAGCGAAGATAATGGAATGTAGTCGAATTAAATCGGGTGATGCTGAGGGAATTAGAATAAGAAATGAGACACTTAAAGTAGTAAAGGAGTTTTGCTATTTGGGGAGCAAAATAACTGATGATGGACGAAGGAGAGAGGATATAAAGTGTAGACTGTCAATGCCATGGAAAGTGTTTCTGTAGAAGAGAAATTTGTTAACATCGAGTATAGATTTAAGTGTCAGGAAGTCTTTATTGAAAGTGGAGTGTAGCCATGTATGGAAGTGTAGCCATGTATGGAAGTGAAACGTGGACGATGAATAGTTTAGACAAGAAGAGAACAGAAGCTTTAGAAATGTGATGCTACAGAAGAATGTTGAAGATTAGATGGGTAGATCACATAACTAATGAGGAGATACTGAATAAAGTTGGAGAGAAGAGAAATTTGTGGCACAACTTGACTAGGAGATAGGATCGGTTGGTGGGACACATTCTGGAGCATGAAGGGATCACCAATTTGTTATTGGAGGGCAGCGTGGAGGGTAAAAATCGTAGAGGGAGACCAAGAGATGAAAACACTAAATAGATTCAGAAGGACGTAGGTTGCAGTAGGTACTGGGAGATGAAGAGGTTTGCACAGGATAGAGTAGTATGGAGAGCTGCATCAAACTAGTCTCAGGACTGAAGACCACAACAACAACAACTCGACCATTGAAGGAAGCGAGCCTGCTTGGATAACCACTACTTGTCTATGTTGTAGACTTTGTGGTGAGCCCTTTCCTCCAATGGACAATGATATTGTTCTTAACTGGAGTGTCAAAAACAGCATACTGGCTCGTTTCGTATATAGCTGATATTTGTGGTCGTTCTTCCTATATTCTCTCGTGAGTGAAGGCGCTCATTTGTATTTTTCTACTGGGTTGTAATTAGTGATTCACTGGACTCGTATTCGTGATTTGTGGTGAACTTGGATTTGAAATTTCGATTTTTATTCCTACTTACCACGTTACTGGGTAGCATCGCTTGGAAGTGTATGCATGCCGCGTTTATCGTTAAAATTTTTTCTGTAAGCTCTTTCCTGGTGTATAACTTACTCAGTGCTTGCTAGCCTGATTTTATTTACATACGTATAACTGCATCAAATATTGGACCTTTTGCTCTGTTCCGTCTCCTTCAAAACTGGTCAAGCCATCTCTTCATTGCTTGTCCGAAACATGTTTTACCTCTTGGCTTAGACCTAGGGCTTTAGTGATTCTTGTATCTGGCATACGGTCTATATGTTCTTTCCATTTTAACTGATATTGTTTTGTTATGTCAATTATTGTTTGCATATGCAGTTCTGCTCAGATGTCATCATTTCTCTTTTTATTTGTCAAACTGTATCGAGCCACCTACCTGAGGAAATTGGCTTCAAATGCTGCTATCCTCTTTCCATAGCTCTTCTAAAAAGTCCAGTTTTCGCATCCATAGAGCAGTGCTGGTATAGTCATAAACTTATAAAACTTTGGCAGAGTACATCTGTGGACTTTTTTTCCAATGTACTGGATAAATTTCTACAGAAACAATTAGATAAGTCTAATTTATTTCGTATTTCATTATAAGCCCTATATGTAATACGGCGCCCGCATCTCGTGGTCGTGCGGTAGCGTTCTCGCTTCCCACGCCCGGGTTCCCGGGTTCGATTCCCGGCGGGGTCAGGGATTTTCTCTGCCTCGTGATGGCTGGGTGTTGTGTGCTGTCCTTAGGCTAGTTAGGTTTCAGTAGTTCTAAGTTCTAGGGGACTGATGACCATAGATGTTAAGTCCCATAGTGCTCAGAGCCATTTGTAATACGGCACCATAAGTATTTAAACACGTTAACTTGTTCTATGACCTGCTTGTCAATTTCAGTTTTTACTAGCATTGGATGGTGTCCTAAAATGCTAATAATTTTGTCTGTGTGATGGAGAATTTCGGATTGTATTCTTTGTCTATTTTTTTAAACTTGAAGACAGCTTCTTCCAAGTCATTTTCATTCTAACTAATAATTACTTGGTCGTGAGCGAAAAATAGTGTGCTAACATCCACATCGTTAATTTTAAAATGTTATATTATCTGTAACAAAGTTATGGATACGTCGTCGACATACATCTTACAAAAAGTGGGTGATAGGAGATACCGCTCCCTCACCCCTTGATTTATTTCAGCCCTATTTTGTCTGCTGCCTGTAATTTTTATTTGCATTTTGTTATACGTATATAAATCGTGCATAGCTCTCTTAAGATGAGATGGAATCTCTCTGCTTCTTAAAATTTTCCATAGAGTGATTCGATTTACTTTATCAAATGCCTTTTTGGAGTCAGTAAAAGCAAGAAACATTGGTAAATTGAACTCACGGTATTTTTCTATTATTTGTGGCATGGTGAAGATACAGCCCGAACGAGATCTGCCTTTTCGAAAACCATGTTGGGCATCAGGCAGTAGAGTTCCAACCATTGGCGACAGTCGTTTCGTTAAAACTCTAGCATACAATTTATAACATGAATTCAGAAGGCTAATACCTACGTAGTTCCGACATTCACTTCTGCTTTCTTACTTATAACAGGGCATATCTAGGCTATATTCTATTCTTCAGGTATATAACCAGTTCGCCAGCACATACAAATCGAGTATTTTTATTTTTCATTTCTTATTTATTGGTGTTCCTTTCTTTTATAATAATCGTATTTAATTATGCTTTTGTGTGTGTGTGTGTGTGTGTGTGTGTGTGTGTGTGTGTGTGTGTGTGTGTGTCTGTGTGTTTTACTAGACATTTTATCCATTACTTAATATCTTGTTTTCTGAATTCTAGAGCGAACGCGAAAATGGGCCCCACTATATGCTTCAAATGGTCTTCTGGCTTTCATAAATTCCTCGTACATTTATGGTATAGGTATGTACTCTTATAATACAGAAGGCAAGTTCATTCCAGTAAATCTGCATTTCTTTTTATTAATTGTTTATTGAACTAGCCATCTGTGTATTTGTTTGTTTGCGGTTTCTGCCCACTGGGCTCGGCTAACTCTTTCTGTATATTTGATCAGCTACAGACGTTGTTTCCTTGCCTGTAACCCCCTGAGGTTAAGTTTTTGCGTTATTTTTGCGTACTATATTTCAACTGTAGACGATACTGACCAGTGAATATTTATATTTACATTTAGTTTCTCTTATGATTTAATAAACTCCACTTCAATAAATCTGACCAACAACGTCTAGTTAGTGCAAATTTGGTATGTCCGTTTTCGGCATTCTGTATCTTCTACGCAACTTACCGTGAAGGTATCACGGACGTCGCCCTTGTACCTGATGTTTTTGATCAGCTATTGCACTGTTAAGGCTCTCTTTGTTTATAAGCGTGTTAGCCTGTCAGTGCTCTCAGGCGTATTTGAACATAAGAGTAAGGCCCTATTAAATAATTAGTCATGTGCGTCTTGTACTCTTAATAAGACTACGTGTAAATACTAATGAACGTTCACCCATGTATCTCTTGTTTCCATTGCCGCCGGCTGTTGATTCGGTTATTCTGTATCTGTCTTAAATGTTGTTCAAGATTTTTGAATACTGAAATTTTGAGGGGAGAGGCATCTTGTTGCTTAATGAAATTTGTATGTAAAATTTTTTTCCTTAAAACATCTTTGCCGTGGTAGGTGGAATTTATTATTCAGCCTTAAGCCGTTTGTGCCGTTGCTAATAGTTATTATTTGTTTCATCAGTTGCTGTTCATGACCTTTAATTGTCTGCCAACGAGTAAAGCCGTATGGGAATTAAGAATTCTAGCTGCAACATTACTACTTTGAATTATTTTGAAAAGAAAGGGAAGGAGATTTAATTTAAAGTCCTACATCTTGCGCTGATCTGTTTTTTAAAAGATTACCTTGTACCCATGCTTCTTAAGAATTGTTTTTATCGTTGTAACGAGTCTTGTGTTTAGATGCCTCACTTAAATTGTGTATGTTACTAATTGTAAAGTGTTCGATTGTTTTTGATAGTTAACTGCCGTTCAGCTATACACAGTTTTATTACCCCAACACCTTACTACGCTCCTAACATCTCCATACCGCCTCACGTGCATACAACACACTTGGACAGAAATTCACAGCACACTGCAGAAATTTCGGAAAGAGCTCACACATGGCAAGGCGCAATACGGTAAATGATGACATTTTCAGTTTCCACAACTACACAAAAAAATTATATTTGTTCCTGTATCTTCTTTATTTCTGTAAATTACCTAAATTATTGGAGAAGGTTGCTGGAACTGTTCCTTTCAGAGGACGCAGCCTATTGCTTCCCCACTTCCCTTCCAATCGAGATTCCTTCTTTAATGACCTCGTTACCGACGGGATATTAACGAGGGCGATTAATATCCTTTTCTTCAAAGGATCCAATTATATATTTTTGAAGCTTATTCATAGAAATGATCGTCCATATCCACAATGAAAGTAACCTTATACTGCACTTCCGGCCGCGAGAGTCAGTGGTGTCGCTGACGCCGCGCACAATAGTTCTTTCCAGTCGCAAAATGGCTCTGAACACTATGCGACTTAACTTCTAAGGTCATCAGTCCCCTAGAAATTAGAACTAATTAAACCTAACTAACGTAAGGACATCACATACATCCATGCCCGAGGCAGGATTCGAACCTGCGACCGTAGAGGTCGCTCGGTTCCAGACTGTAGCGCCTAGAACCGCACGGCCACTACGGCCGGCTTTTCCATTCGCAGTTTGACATTTTCGTCGTAAGTATGACTGCTCCTTTATGGAATTGTCAAGATTGCCAGTAGGGTTTAGCGTCGCGTTTGTGTTGTTAATAACAACATCCCAGAAGAAATAGGAGGTGGAACTCGGTGGTGGCACACATCCTAATCCTCAAAGGAGATGGGCATTTCGCCAGAAGAGAGCGTGATATGTCTTCATCTCATGTGTCACTTACACCTCTTGACCCCATTCCATTACAAATTTTTCCACGGCCAGTTGTAACGCCGGCCTGTTAATAGCAAATGAGTGTGTGTGGGCTTGGCGACGGAGGTGCCCAGCTAGACAGAGGTAAAAATTCATAACCCACGACATTCAGAAGAGTGGACTCTCCAGAGCAGAAGTTCAACAGAGAAGTTGGGGGTCTTCTGCTTTGTATGAGTACGCAGTAGTGTGCTAAAGGCTATAAACTAAAGCGTACCCGGCCTATTCCATTCCAATTGAAAGCTCCAACCCACGCTCTCCCTACATAAATATATTCTACCAGCCTGTTATGACCTATATCGCTTCTCTTGACCCTTCCTAGGACTCATCGGGTAATTTTTTCTCATATACGTTGTTGTAACCGCGACCGGAACGGTCGCGGGGTTGCCGAGAACGCAGCGCGGTGGGACCAAACGGGAGCGGCCTGCGAACAAGCAAACGAATGGGAAAGGACGGACACGAACAACGGCGGACGGCCGAGCAAGACCTTACGAACAACAACACGCAAGAAGCAATGGGGTCTCAAGCGACAGCCCCACGAACCCAAAACGTCCACTCGTACACGGAAACAGAGTGATGAAGTAATGTAAACTCGCTGTCTGTCGATAGACTCACGCGAACATCAGACGGCCTCGCTGAGAGGCAGGCAGGCACGCGTGCAGCCACAGCTTACGGTGCGATGGCTGCAGAGACGTCTAGTGGTTGTCGAGGTCCATGCCGTCTGGCGCGGCTTGGAAACCCAAGGCGCTCGGTACCAGATCCCTCCCCCCTGAAACTAGCCTAGCGCGTTGGGGCGGAAACGCCCCAGACGGTGCCGAGGTGGTCAGCGGATGGAAGAAGATCCGGGCTCGCTAAGCGCCGTTGGCGGGGAAGAAGGGACGTACGAGGTGTCCATGACAGCCGAGCCAGTAGCCGGGACGGCGGAGGGAGCTGCCGATCCACCTGGGGGCGGGGAGGGTCGGTGGAAAGCCTGCGGGGAGGCAGCAATCGGGGATAGTGGCGGCAACTCAAGGACCACGTCTGTACCTGAAGGAGGTAATGGAGGAGCAGCCGGCGGCGGGAGTCCTTCTGGGACATGCGTGCGGAGCTGATTATGATGGCAGCGCTACAACACTTTAGACATCTGCACCGACGTCACACGTCGCCCATGGGCCTCGCCGTGCCGACCGTCGTGGGCGTCCAACCTGACTTGCTCCCGTACATGTGGGCCCACACGGCCACGCTGGGGGCGTAACGCTGAGAGGACCGGTAGTTGCGGCGGGAGGGGGATGGCATCATCAAATATAGCACGGTCCGCGGATGTCGCCCATGGAGGAGCTCCGCTGGACTAAATCCGTCAATTGGCATGGTGCAATATGTGCTCAAAAAGAGGGTGAGGGCCGACGTGGTTATAGATGTGTCGACTGCCTTTGTCAACTGTTTTTTAAATGTGCCGACAAGCCTCCCCGAAGCGCCATTGGAGGAAGGGTGAAAAGGCAGGCTGTGGATATGTTTGATACCGTTGGCCTGACAGAAGTCGTGGAAAGAGGATGCCGTGAATTGTGGGCAATTATCGGGGTCCTATGTGTGAGGCAGGCCCTCTATGGCGAGAACCTGGGCCAGGGCCATGAGTGTGCCCTCCGTGATGGTGAACGCCATACGGACGACATATGGACATTTGGAGTACGCATCAAAGGTAAGTATTCACATGGACCCCAAAAATGTCCCCGCAAAATCGAGATGCATGCGATATCAGGGCCGGCGAGGCACAGGACAGGGTGTGAACGACTGAGGGCGGCTTGCCTGGTGATGCGCACACACAGTGCACGCGCGGACCAGGAAGTCAATATTGCCATCGATGCCGGGCCAATACACGTGCCGACGAGCCAAAACTTTCATTCAGGAGATACCCTAGTGCCTGCAGTGTAACAAACTGAGCAATAGACGCCGCAAATCCCGAGGGATGTCCACCCAATAGCCATCTGATTCCATGGCCGACAGAAGGACATCATCGACCAGGGAATGCCTGTGGGACAGGTGGCGCCAGCGGCTGAAATCGGTCCGTATCCGACCAGTAATATAGGAGGGCCACCCATGGAACACGTAGCGGAGAACCTGCTGCAAGATAGGGTCTCGGCGTGTAGCCGTGGCAACGTGACGAGCCATAAGAGGCAGACCGTTCAGTGCATCCTGGTAGGCTGAATCACTGTGAAAGCAGAGGGAGAGGAGACAAAGCGTCCGCAGTTGCATGGCAGGCGGTGGGTTTATACCGGATGGTGTAAGCATAATTTCGTAAAAATAACGCCCAGCGATGAAGACGTTGAGGCCTCCACTCTGGAAGGTCAGAATGGGGTCCGAAAAAGATAACCTAGGGCTTATGGTCCGTCAGGAGAGTTTCCTTTGTCCCAAAGAGACAGGAGTGAATTTTTTGGACGGCGAACACGATCACCAGGTCCTTCTTTTCAATCTGGGAGTACTTCCGTTATTCGGGGGTCAACATCTTAGATGCATAAGCGATGCGCTGTTCTGAGCCATCGGCAATCCGATGCGCGAGGACAGCCCCAATGCCGTATGCCGACGCATCAGCCATCAGACCCCATGGGCCTTCCGGAGAGAAGGGAGTAAGGCAAAAGGCGGACTTCAGCATCGTCTTTAAACGGAGAAAAGCCTGGTCACTGGCAGGAGTCCAATCAAAAGGCACTACTTTGCACGCAAGTGATTGAGGGTTTGAGCAACAAAGGTAGCCTGGGGTAAGAAGTAATAAGTAACCTTGACCATAAACACCTGGAGTTCAGATATGTCCATGGGACGAGGAAGGGCCCCAATGGCCCGACATTATGACCTGAAGGGCGAATGCCATCTTTGCTAAGCCAGTGGCCTAAGTATTCCACTTCTGGTTGAAAGAAAAAAAAACATTTGTCCAGCCGACAGTGTAAACCTGCAGATTTCAGAGCGTGAAATAAGGCGCTGAGGTTTTGAAAATGTTCCGGGTGGGAACACCCGGTACCAAAGGTGTAATCCAGATAATTCACGTAGGTGGGGATAGGCTGTGTAAGCTGCTCCAGGACCCGCTGGAAAACGGCAGGCACCGAAGAGGCACCAAATGGAAGGCGCTTGTACTTACACAATCCGAAAGGTGTATTGATAACCAAGACGTTCTGGAAATCAGCATCCAAGGATAACTGGTGGTATGCCTCAGCTAGATCTATCTTTGGTACGTACTCTCCCCCAGCAGGCCTGAAGAGAAGGTCTTCCTGTCTGGGAATAGGGTAAGTTGTCTATGAGGGACTGAGCATTGACAGTAGCGCCCAAGTCCCCACACAGCTGAAGGGACCCTTTGGATTTCCGTATGACCACCAATGGTGTCGCCCAGGCACTGTATGTCACAGTCTCCAGAACGCCAGCGGCATGGAGCCAATCAAGTTCCTGCTTGACTGCCGGCCGTAAGGCCACGGGAAGGTGTCGAGCCCGGAAAAAACGAGGCTGCGCATCTGGCCGAAGTGTGATGTGCCCCTGAAAATCATAAACACATCCGAGAACCGTTGCAAACAACGACGCAAAAGCAGAGCACAGATTTTCAAAGTCCTGAAAAGGAACATGCCATGGAAACGACCAAAATTGTTCAAATGGTTAATGCAGTATGGGACTTAACATCTGAGGTCATCAGTCCCCTATACTTAGAACTACTTAAACCTAACTAACCTAAGGACATCACACACATCCATGCCCGAGGCAGGATTCGAACCTGGACTGAAGCGCCTAGAACCTCTCGGCCACAGTGGCCGTCCCATGGAAACGACCTTAGCTTCATAGTAAATTGGAAGTCCAAACAGTTGAAACGCATCCAGGCCAAAAGTATTCGAAGCTTACGGATGGTCAACGACGAAGAAGGTAAAAAGCTGGGGAACACGTTCGTACGTCGCCTAGACGACGAAATGCCCACGAGGGGGAATGGAACCATCTCCCTAGACGGCCAAACGCTGAGAGGGAGGTGACAACTCAGGAGAGCCCGGTCGCCATATTAATCATCGAGACGATGGCCCCAGTGTCGACCTGAAAACTGACATTCCCAGTGAAAAGGCGGAGCGTGAGGAAGAGCTTCCGCACTGACGAGTCCCCCTGTGGAACGACCGATTGCAGAGCATGGACTTTATCTTGAGGCCCAGGTCGGACTGGTGCGAGTCGAGCGTCTACGACAAACCGATTGGATGTGGCCCTCCTTGCTAGACAGCGTGCACGTTTTCCAGCGGTGGGCACAATCAACTGAAGAATTTGTGGTAAAGCACTCTAGGCGAGATGGCAGTGGGCCGCGCGACCGGCGACAAGGGGCGACAAGAGGTGCCAATGCCATGGAGACGTCGGACGGTATCATGAGCCCCAGGGCAGTACTGGAGTGAGTCCCAACGGCGGTGGTCTCTATCGGCTGGGCCACGTCGACTTCGATAGGGAGGAACCTGCCAAGACGCATCGATCGCCGCCACTTGAGGCCGCGCCGTAAGACGCTCGTTAGGCGCTTGAGCAATTTCAAAGGAGTCGGCAATGCGAAGAATCTCTTCCAAGGAGGGGTTATCGAGTTTCAACGCCGCAGTGCGGACCTTAAGGTTCGGGAACCAGCTGAACCACCATATACCGGATCAGGGAGTCCACATACGAAGCCTTGCACTGCTGACTGGAGCACGTAAGATCGCATCGATGGCTGAAAGCCTGCAAGTCCGTGATCCAGGAACGATAAGATTGACCAGGCTGTTTATGATACTGGTGGAACTCCAGCCGAGAGGCGACCACATGGTAGCGTTGGGAATAATTGTCAGCAAAAGGCATATCTCTGGGAAAGAGAGAACGACAGGATCGGACAACGGTGCCAATTCACGGAGAAGAAAGAACGTGTCTGGCGAGGCAAAAAAAAAAAAAAACAAGGAGTCATCTGTGACTTGAAAAGCTGTGAAAAGTTGTTTCACCCGATGTAAGTCTGTTTCCCAGTCTTCTCTAGCGTCATTAAATGCGGGGAAAGATGGCGCACGTGGGAAAGCATCGGACACCCGAGGACTCGGAAGCTGTTGTCCATTACCAACCGCAGCGACTGCTGTAAGATGTTTAACCGGAGCTGTTGCTGCTGCATGAGCTGCTACTGTTGCTCCAGAAGACAGGCAAATTTCACTTCCTTGCTATCAACTACCACCATTTACCTCGTCGCCAAAATGTTGTAACCGCGACCGGAACAGTTGTGGGGTTGCCGAGAACGAAGCGCGGCGGGACCAAACTTGAGCAGCTCGTGAACAAACAAACGAACGGGAAAGGACGGACACGAACAACGACGGACGACCAAGCAAGACCTTAAGAACAGCAACACGTGGAAAGCAACGAGGTCACAAACCTCACGAATCCACAACGTCCACTCGTACACGGAAACAATGAAGTAACGTAAACACGCTGTCTGTAGGCGAGATGTCGATAGACACGCGAATATCAGACTGCCTCGCTGAGATTTTTTTTTCTTTTCTTTATTGTTATTTTAATACCTGAACAATCAGATAGGCTGTCAGCGGTATGCTACGCCGCTCTTCAGCCATAGTGTTGACAATAACAGTACAACAATGAAGAATGAGAATGAACATAGTAATGGGAAAAAAATAGTGGTCACAGATACACAAAATACACGGAGCCGTTCACACTCGACGATAACGACACTGAAAACACGTTGACACGGCGCCCATAACACTGATGAATCTGGCAGCAGAAGTGAACGTAGAAGCGTGACGGCGGACATTAAAAACACAAAACGACGTCACACACACGAGACACTGATGGTGATGATCTCCGGCGCGCGAAAGTCCACGTAGCGTTTGCGAGTCTGGGGACCTGCCAAGAGGGGAAAAAGGGTGAGGGGGGTGTGGAGAGGGTGGAGAGGGGAGAACAAAGATGCCAATGGCTGAGGAGATGGGAGGAGGAGTAGAGGGACAGGGGAGAGGAGGTCCGAGGGAGGAGTGGGGAGAAAGGTAGGAGGGAGGGAGGGTGCCCAAAGGAACAGACACAGGAAGAGGGAGGGAGGATCAAAGTTGGTAGGAGGGGTAGATGGAGGGGAGGAGGACATCATCAGGGAGGGGGAGCTGGCGGAAGCCACCTTGGGAGAGGGTAAGGAGGGTGGAGATATGGAGACTGGGTGGGACGTGGGAATACAGGCGCGGCAGCGGGCGGGGGTGGGAGAGGATGGATGAGACAAGCGGATAAGGAGAATCGAGTTTGCGGGAGGTGTACTGGATCCATACCCTTTCAAGGAAAAGGAGGAGGTGGGGGAAGGGGATGAGATCATACAGGATCCGCGTGGGGGAGGGGAGACGGATGCGATAGGCGAGGCGGAGAGCATGGCGTTCAAGGATTTGTAGGGATTTATAAAAGGTAGGGGGGGGGGGCAGAGATCCAGGCCGGATGGGCGTAACAAAGGATAGGGCGGATGAGGGATTTATAGGTGTTGAGGATGGTGGAGGGGTCCAGACCCCACGTACGGCCGGAAAGGAGCTTGAGGAGACGGAGTCGGAAGCGTGCCTTGGCTTGGACCTCGCTGAGCGGGAGGCAGGCTCTTAAATACAGGATAGGGTACGTTGCTATTGGCTGCTGGGACCATGCGCTCCACCGTGGCGGCCTCATGTTATACGCGGGCCACGAACGCTCGCAGCACGGCTTATGGAGTGATGGCTGCAGAGACCTCTGGTGGTAATTAAGGTCTGTGCCGTCTGGTGCGGAATCGAAACCCGCGGCGCTAGGTACCAGATACATAATATCCAATCCCTTACCCACAGAATGTCATCTGAAGCCCACAAAATCGTCGTCATCATAGATTCGATAGTACATTAACAACATACAGTCAATCCTGAGATATCTCTTTGAAGTGAATCCGTCTGTTCGTTCATCAGTCGAACTTCCTTGTGTGACAAAACAGCACCAGAACTGAATTGCTAATAACTACGAGACTAATAATGCGTAAACAATCGTTGAGTCCACAACGGATTGATCATCTCCGAACGTGCTTGTCGGGCAGTATTTGTGTTTCCTGTAATGTCATCAAACCAGTCTAGGAGCATGCGCGTGACGATTACGAATTACCTTTGTGTAAAGTTACAAACTGGTGTAACACGGAAACGCTTTTAGACAGGACATTTGATTGGTTGCCTTTGTGAAGAGTTTGTGGAGAACTTCAAGCGTCCAAAGTGAACAATTAAAATATTTGCAGGAATATCCACTATGTGATCAAAAGTATCTGGAAACCTGGCTGAAAATGACAAGTTCGTGGTGCCCTCCGTCAGTAATGCTGGGTGCTGGAAGGTTTCTTGGGGAATGGCAGACCATTCTTCACGGAGTGCTGCACTGAGGAGAGGTATCGATGTCGTCGATGAGGCCTAGCACAAAGTCGGCGTTCCAAAACTTCCCAAGGGTGTTCTATAAGATTCAGGACAGGACTCTGTGCAGGTCAGTCAACTACAGGGATGTTATTGTCATGTAACCACTCCACCAAAGGCCGTGCATTATGAACAGGTGCTCGATCATGGTGAAAGATGCAATCACCATGTCCGAACTGCTCTTCAACAGTGGGAAGCAAGAATAGTGCTTAAAACATCAATGTAGGCCTGTTCTGTGGTAGCGCCACGCAAAACAACAAGAGCTGCAAGCCCCCTCCATGAAAAATGCGTTCACACCATAACACCACCTACTCCGAGTAGTAGTAGTAGTAGTAGTAGTAGTAGAAGGGTTGTGTGGGCGCACGACAGCAAGGTCTTCAGCGCCCGTTCAGTATCATAGTGTGACGGGTGTCAAGAAAAAAACTCAGAACATTTACATATAACGGAACAGAAAACACGGGGAACAATCATTGAAAAACATGTGCTCACCCACACCGAAGCGTGGGATGAAGCAGGGCGTCAACAGTAAAACATGAACAACACGGGAAGAAAAAGGTAGAGGGTGCTAAAACAATGTAGCAGATGGAAGTGGCTGGCTGACCGCAAGGAAAAAAGGGAGGAGTCAGCCACTCTGCAATACACTAAAACCTCCAGCCTAAAAGTTTAGGCCAGAGTCCAGACGCATCACCAAACTTAAAAACCCTAGACACACACGTCTCATCGTTAGCTAAAACATAGGGCAGATCCCCATCAACTTGTGCTTCTGCCCTTGCATCACGGTATAAAATGCAGTCTGTTAAAATCGAATTTTACTGTTGACACTACACACGCTGACAGATAGGTTCACCAGGCATTCGCAATACCCACACCCTGCCATCGGATCGCCACATTGTGTAACGTGATTCGTCACTCCACACAACGTTTTTTCACCGTTTAGTCGACCAATGTTTACTCTCCTTACACCAAGCGAGGCTTCGTTTGGCATTCACCGGCGTGATATGTAGCTTATGAGCTGCCACTCGATCGCGAAATCCAAGTTTTCTCACCTCTCGCCTAACTGTCATAGTACTTGCAGTGGATCCTGAGGCAGTATGGAATTCCTGTGTGATGATTTGGACAGATGTCAGTCTATTACACATTATGATTCTTTTCGACTGTCGGCGGTCTCCGCCGGTCAACAGACGAGGTCGGCCTGTACGCTTTTATGCTGTACGTGTCCCTTCACGTTTCCGCTTCACTATCAGATCGGACGCAGAGGATCTAGGGATGTTTATGAGTGTGGAAATCCAGCGTACAGCCGTATGACACAAGTGACACCCAATCACCTGACGATGTTCGAAGTCCGTAAGTTCCGCGGAGTGCACCATTCTGTTCTCTCACGATGTCTAATGACTACTGAGGTCGCTGATATGGAGTACCTGGCATTAGGTGGCAGCACAATGAACCTAATATAAAAAACGTATGTTTTTGGGGGTGTCCGGATACTTTTGATCACATAGTGTAAGTGATAATCGCTATTAAATCGAAAGTTACAAAATAATGAAGGATGTCGCCTCATATGATTTGCAAATATCTCAGATATACGTGAGACGCTAATCATAGGAATATTAGTAGCGAAAGGTACCCATAAAGCTAAATAAGTCCAATGCCAGCGAATGAGAGAGAAACTGCACTGTCGAAATCGAAATGAGAGAAAACGTCACAAAGCAACTAAGTAAGTGGCTCATCTGGTATGCAACAGTCAGCGACAGTCCGAACTTGAAATTTATCTGTTCTGTGTAATCCTTAAGTACACACATTTCAAGAAGTTACATAAAAACTCACTTGGATTCAGTCTGACCCAGGCAAAAATTATGCCGAATACACAGGGTGAGTCACCTAACGTTACCGCTGGATATATTTCGTAAACCACATCAAATACTGACGAACCGATTCCACAGACCGAACGTGAGGAGAGGGGCTAGTGTAATTGTTTAATACAAACCATACAAAAATGCACGGAAGTATGTTTTTTAACACAAACCTACGTTTTCTTAAATGGAACCACGTTAGTTTTGTTAGCACATCTGAACATATAAACAAATACGTAATCAGTGCCGTTTGTTGAATTGTAAAATGTTAATTACATCCGGAGATATTGTAACCTAAAGTTGACGCTTGAGTACCACTCCTCTGCTGTTCGATCGTGTGTATCGGAGAGCACTGCAACATACATCGCGTTTCTACAGAATGATCTGCCAACGTTGCTCGAAAATGTCCCACTGGAAACGCGTCGACGTATGTGGTATCAGCATGATGGTGCACCTGCACATTCCGCAATTAACACTAGGCTGACCCTTGACAGGATGTTCGACGGGCGTTTCATAGGACGTGGAGGACGCATAAATTGGCCAGCCCGTTCTCCTGATCTTACACCTCTGGACTTCTTTCTGTGGGGTACGTTAAAGGAGAATGTGTATCGTGATGTGCCTACAACACCAAAGGATACGAAACAACGTATTGTGGCAGCCTGCGGCGGCATTACACCAGATGTACTACGGCGTGTACGACATTCATTACGCCAGAGATTGCAATTGTGTGCGGCAAATGATGGGCACCACATTGAACATCTATTGGCCTGACATGTCGAGATACACTCTATTCCACTCCGTAATTGAAAACGGAAACCACGTGTGTACGTGTACCTCACCCCTCATTGTAATGTACAAGTGCGTCAGTGGAAAATACCAACAAGAAGGTGTTAGCACGTGGACGTAATGTGCTGTTCCAGTCTCTTCTGTACCTAAGGTCCATCACCGTTTCCTTTGGATCCCTACGTAAATCGGTGCTCTCCGATACACACGATCGAACAGCAGAGGAGTGGTACTCAAGCGTCAACTTAAGGTTACAATATCTCCGGATGTAATTAACATTTTACAATTCAACAAACGGCACTAATTACGTATTTGTTTATATGTTCAGATGTGCTAACAAAACTAACGGGGTTCCATTTAAAAATTCGTAGGTTTGTGTTAAAAAACATACTTCCGTGCATTTTTGTATGGTTTGTATTAAACAATTACACTAGCCCCTCTCCTTACGTTCGGTCTGTGGAATCGGTTCGTCAGTATTTGATGTGGTTTACGAAATATATCCAGCGGTAACGTTAGGTGACTCACCCTGTATATTTCTTGTATCAGAAAAAAAGAGTTGTTATGATTTATGGACTATCCCAGAACATGCACGAATTGAAACAGGATGTAACGTAATTTAATGACACTGTGGTTTATTATGTGGAGAACAAAGAAAATGTAACCAGGTGCTAAAAATATTCTGTACACCAATATTAGAAAGATTTTGTGGTACTTCTGTGACTCTCACCATCTTTGACTTATCGTGGCTTTTTCGGTCTGGTTTTTGAATATCAGCCAACAGACAAATAATAATAGATAATGATAGTAGTGTGTGATCTGAGTATGTTTATAAAAACTTTGGGCGCTTGACAATGGTTTTTTGCGTAAGGTGTGTTCATTCTAAGTTTGACCGTGAGTGATTTTTCTGAAATATTTCTTTATAGGACTTCGTAGATTGAATAATTCCAAAGTTTTGGCTAGTGCTGGTCCATTTGTAAAACTTAACCTTTAGCCATGCTAAGATGTTCAATTGTAACAATAGCTTGCAATATAAATGAAACACAAGATTAAATAATATCACTTTACTCACAAAATATTATACTAAATTACATAGACACATTAATTCTGTTGCTGCAAATGCCTAGTGAGATTGCAAATAGAATAATAGTGGTGTGCCAAATAATTATTTGCAGCGATACCAGATATGCGTCCCATCAAGACGGCTTCAAGAACAGAACAGGTGCTGTCTTCTCGGCAACACAACTGAACTGCGTAATTATTCTGTTTAATTATTAATGTTTCAACGGATGCACGCCACAATCGATAAAACCGCTTATACTAATTAGTATCTTAAGTAATTCTTATTTATATTCTGAACTTAACTACGTTTTTTCAATACATCCACTCCCATTTTGCAAATGTGCCTTTAAACATCGGAAACAACCTCATTCTCTCCCTAAAATTGTGGGGAATATAGCTGTTACCAATCTTATTGACAACACACTTCATGATAAGTTTGCTCACAGATTCGTTCAGAAATATTCTTCTTTGTACCTATTGACTAGTGTTCATCTTGTAAATGACTTATGATTTCAGTGCAGAGACGTTTATAAAGTGAAATAACACAGCATCACCTCCTTGTTCTTCAGTCATCACTATAGTTGTTGCATAGCTGGTCACAAGTGTTTACTTGTCTCTTGGTGCAGTTGTAGAAAGTATCATTTCCTGGTTTTTATCACCACCTGTCTCTGCATCTACCTAGGTATCACTGTTCATTGATGATACTAGCACTACAGGGTATGGTTTCCTGGGAACACACGTGACAACTCACATTTCTTTCATAAATTAAAAACCTTGGACTCACATTCCTGTGTTCACTGGGCTGGAACTTTCCTCTTGTGTCCTTGCCCCCTTTGCTGTGTCGTGAGCTCCAGGTTGATGTGTGGTTATACAACCATATACAGAAAAATCAGAAGACCTTGAATGAGTAGAGATAGGACGTTCGTATTCACAGGACATGTAGGGATTAGTATGTTCTGCAGAAAGGATTAGCATTTCACCCAAGTTCAGCTTGTATCCTATTGCCTAGTAGCCACAGGGTCTGCCATGGGCCCTGATTGCTTGTTCCAGGCGTGATGGTATCGACGCGTATCAGGCGCGAATGGCATCCTGTGGTATAGCCATCCTTGCAGCATTCACCTGGTTCCAAAGTTCATCTGTGGTAGTTGGCACTGGGTCACAGCGCTGCATCTTTCGTTGCACAATATCCCACATTTTTTCGATTGGTGAGAAGTCTGGTGATGAGATGGGCCAGGGAAAAAAGCCTGTATCCTGAGTGTTCGTGCAGCATCACATGGTCGTGCATTGTGTTACTGAAAGATGGCATCTGGCGTGTTATACAGAAAGGGTATGGCTGCTTGTTGCAGGATGTCAGTCACGTAGGTCACACTTGTCAAACTGCAGTGGGCACGCACTAACTGTGATTTGCGTTTGTACCAAATACTTTCCCATACCATAAGGCCTAGATTTGGCGCTGTATATATTGTGCCAATGCAGTCACTCTGATGCCGCTTCCTCTGTCTGCGGCGAACCAAAATGCGGACATCATTTCCAAACAAACAGAACCTGGATTCGTCCGAAAACACTATCTACACCTTTCCCCCGTGATGTCGTTCCATATCACCGGTGATAGTTGTTACAATGTTCCTCTATTGTGCCAAAGCCGAGGAGGAAGCATATATGTCCAGCAATGCCTATCGGAGGTTCTGGGTGGGGCGACCTGACCCATCTCCTCGCGTGAACCATTCTGCACACACCCGTTGCACTCTCGAAACACTTCGTCCCACACGAGCAGCAATTTCCTGGTTGGCTGCATCATATGCTCTCTTTCCAATAACACGCTCTCTATCGAATTCATTGATTTGACGATACAGTTCTCGCAGTCGTCTGCGAGCATCCTGAACATCTGTTCAAGTCACACTGATCCATTATCTTCGGTTTGTAGTGACAGTGGGAGCCCTAGTAGTTTAGCCCTTGAACTTGGAGGCCGACATCTTTCAAGTGCTAATTATTTCTTCAGAACTAACTAATATGAGTGTTCTGCGAGTAGGAACGTCCAATCTCCAGTCGTTCAAGGTGTTCTCTTTCTTCAGAACACGAATGTAACATTGTACCTTCTACCCGCAGTGCGGTCTTTCTTGATTAAATTTGTTTGTTCCATTTGCCACTGCCAAGAAAAAATTACTGTTTTTAAGTCACCGTTGCGTCACATTAAGCTGCACGTAACGTCGCCATAAGCTGCAGAAATGTCGTAGTCAGTGTCGTGTTCAGTTTTTTTCGTCATTCTCAGCTTCAAATCAGAGAATGATTCCAAAGGGTCAACATCATCTTCGCGAGATAATTCTGCAGTAATTTCATCGTCAGTCATTTTTTAGGTAAAACTGTGAGGAAAAAAGGAAAGTCATGTCACTTTACTCTAGACTAAGAGCAGAAAATATGATATAAAGATAAAAAGGGTAAATAGGTCGATTTAATTACGCAGAAAAGAAGAAATACACTTAATTTTAAATCTTGTAGCCTCTGTATTTTACGGCTGGACACACATATTTGCGTCGGACCACCGGTACAGAAACTATGTCACTCTCGTTGTGTCGGACTGGCGATAATGCCAGGGCACCATTAGCAGCTTCGTATAAAACACCCAATAATGGCACTTTGATTTGAAACAATTAAGCCAACAATGACTCCGAATACACTATCTGAAACGGCTCAACAATGAGAGAAAGTACATGCTCCTGGAAAGTTTCAAAACGTCACTTGCCAATGAAATTAACTAAAACAAAAATCTCTCGGGTCATTCTAACCCGAGGCGACTGCTTAAGCGGTAACCATTGTATTAGATTCATACTTAAAGTACATATCTAATACGACATACTTATCATTATTTCATTATTTTCTGCCGACGTTTTCACGAAACATTGTGTTCACAGACTTTTTCTTTATTGCTATCATTGTGTTTGTACGTATTTCAGTTCTTTTATTGAAAGGTTGAAGAGAAGCAACGTAGCCGGTGCCGCCTCCCCCCCTCCTCCTTACTTAGACAATTTAAACTGCAAATAAGTGAATAGGCTAAAGATAGGTGAGGCGGTCGTATTTTCTCTGACACTAAGGCATCTGCTGTACATCTTCCTTTACAACAGGCATTCCTTTCGAAGCTGTATAGAGCTGAAACATGGAGGACGACTCTGGAGTATACTATGAGTTACCATTCACGAATCTAACAGCTTCGAGCAGTGCATTTTTGCCTACAGGAAGAAAACATCAGTTTGCTCAATAGAGTACAAGCCCAGTGATCCTATCCGACAAATTGCACCAACGCAACGTTGAGAACGTGATGTTTGTCGCAGCTTATTAGACATACGATTTTCCTTCTTTCTTTGAATACCTAGTTATGATGGATAAGGATCAAGGGAGATAACTCGCTGTAGACAAAGATATCCAGCACTTCGAGCGTCACGTTAGTAAGCAAGTGTATGACAATGTTTCTGTGTAATAACTGAAAGAGAGCATAGAAAATTCAAACAGGGTGACGCCTCATCACCTTCAAATTATTCGTCTCACTCTATCCAGCGCGCCTGTCAACATTAAAATTCAAGTTATTCATTATGTACCTTATTTCAGACGTAACATGCTGTGACTCTAAACAGCTCAGAAACTTTTTGCCTTCATTTCAACTTAGGATCTCATGCGACAGAAACGCCTTGTCGTTTCACAAAGCAAAATGTCGCCTTTGACATGCAAATCCCAAACGGAACTGGAATTCCTCCACATCAAGTTGGAGAGACGTCTGACGTGAAGGAAGAGGAAGTTTGTCCCTAATCACCTCCCTGTTGGAAGAACGGCAACAAAAGGGTATCGAATGGAGACACACAGACATGCTTAAATTCCATCTCAACAGCTTACTAAATGGGGATGAGTATGAGGAGAGAAGTGTAACTAGGGCAAAAGACAACTCTAGAGAAATTTCAGTGATTTACCTGAGAAAGGAAATACAGTGGCTGAGGGTATACACTGCCTCATCAAGGTTAATTTCACTCGTTTGCCCGCTGTGGTGTTTGTTCTCTCTTCATAACAGTGTTCATTACAGAGGTATCGGTATGAACCTCATTTTTTAAAAATGTTTGTTTTTTAAAAATGTAACTAAGGCAGTTCTCTTACTATTATCGCACAATTAAAAAAGACAAAAAGACATTGGACTCTTCAAATTACAGTTACTAATGTCGAACTTTTTACAAAGTTTAGAACTTAGGATTTATCTGTTTTGAACGTGGAACGTGGAACCGATTAAGATCGGGTTGTTTTGTCACAACTCCGCCAGTCTCACCGGCCGCCTAAAACCGACTGCCTCTCGCCGTCCCGCGCGCCCCAGCCGGAAACGCAAAGATGCTCATACTCGGGGACGCGCCAAAGATAACAAGCCGATCTGGCTCACGTAGTAATAATGTGGTTAATATGTATTCGGATTTTGTGAAAAAGCCACACAATAGTGAAAAAGAATGTAATATGTGGTCATTAAAACGCTTGTATACAGATTCAAAAATACTTTGTGAACTGGTTGCCATCGCAGCGGAAACAGCTCTGCGTGACATTGTTGGGCCTTTCTTTCATTGCGTTCATGAAGACGCTTACGAGGGATGTGTCGGTTAATTCTTCGTCAGCATCAGTAAAATTCTCCGTATTGTTGTGTACCACTGTTTTTGTACGTATAACATTTCCAGAAAAAACTGATCCGTGACAGAACAATCCAGCAGTGAATGCAAGCTTGATGTGAGCAGTAGAGAGGATATTACTGCTGTCGATATGAAGTACCATTAGTATTTTGTGTAAGTTTCAAACAAGATACACAAGACATACCGTCGACATAGGTCTCACTGCACTACAGATAAAAATGGAGTAATAAACCGGACCAAATACAGTTACCAGTTACTTTGCAATGAGCCACTGAAGGTGATGGGTCTCTTTTACGAAAATATTGAGAAAACATTTCCGAACGACCTCTTAAATTTCGTTTTTGGAATTAGGAGTCACCATGTACATTTTTAACCTCAGACCAGTCATCGCCAAAGTTTTTTGCTCAAGATCCCATACTGAGATTGTGGGGCATCACGCCGCAAATGTACAGATTATTGATTGATAGCCTACATAAATTACTATGTTAAGAGCGTTCAATGAACTAGCTATAATAAATGGCACTGTAAGATGCCCGCTGGCCAACGAGTACTGATCGAGGAAAGTCGGAACTAATCGGAACACTTTCTGTCGACTGTTGTATGTTTCACACTACTACCACCCTCAGCGACGCAAAATTTGTGGCACTGTAATTGTATGACGTAGTAAGTGAATGATTAACTGATTAATGACAGCAACTGTACATTTTTCAAATGCATCATTCAATATGAGAAGCGATGACAAATGTTAATTCAATGTTTTGTTTTGTATCCCGCCTGGGAGGCGGCTCGTGGGTAGGAACTGGAAAAGGTAATACAAGTCGGTACTGCAAGAAAATGGTTTACTGGTGCAAGAAAGAATACATTACTTTGTACATAGGTGCGGTGCTGAACCGAAGTGTCCTGGCTGGCTGCACCTGGTGAAATGGGGTGAATCTGTAGCGATGCTCGTAGACCTCTCTAGCGCCGGCTAGAGGGCACTGTCGTCGGTGTTTGTCCTAGTGCCAACCTAAGCAGTGCCATCGTAAGTATCGACACCACATATAGAATATCATTTTTATTCTACTCACTGCTTCTATCACTACAGCCCTAATTTAATTTCATATTCCTTGCGACAGATGCGCATCATATTTTAAGATGACCCTCTATATAATGTGTGTTCAAGAATCTGTTATTTAGCAAAAACAGACATAATGTCTTATGGGACAACAGCAATCAGTGATTTTATAATGTTACTTAAAATCCGTCTTCGTTGCAAATTTTTTTTTTATTATTCATATGACCGGTTTCGGTCCATTCAGAACTATCTTCAGATCTGATATTTCAGTTACAGGAGTAACCCGTCCAGATCCAGCAACTTTCACATGCAACGTCACATATGTGACACATATGTGACATAAAAAAAATTTGCAATCAAGACGGATTTTAAGTAACATAATCTGTTATTTCCATGTCTAAATTTATAGCGTAGCAGTTGGCCGACGCGAGTCGCGCACGCACGTGAGCTCTCGGCTCTGCAGCACAGACAATGAGACACTCCTACTCTCACATCTTCCAACCCTGCAGTGGCCGCCCTACTCACCTCTCTACCCCAGATGTAAGCGGCCAGCTTTACTTATCTACGGTCGAATTCACGAACGTCTATTGAAATTAAGCACATCTTAAAATTACTGTCGCTGTATGTATTTTCGTTTGTTACTTAGCTGGAAAACCGCATTTTTAAGAAGATCTTAACGTTAGTTGAGGCTACTTGATTGGGCTGTTATTTTCTAGATGCATGTCGTTATAAAACACCGCTGAGAACCGCAGGCCGCACGAATATTGATGCCGGACACATGCAGCCCGTGGGCTGAAGTTTCTGTTTGACGACCACTGCACTTAGGCGACAGAAACTTCTGTGTAAACCAGGAAGCTAATAAGAGGAGAACATAGACAAATAAACACGAAAAAGCAAAACTAATTTAAAGTAGCTAGTACGAAGTTCTACGGCTGCGGCGTAATGCGGTGACATAAATTCAGCTAGGGTCACAAGAGTAGCAAGAGCGGGCGAGTTCCCTGCAGGCGGCGGCGGGAGTTTTCTCTGGCGTCTGGGGGAGACGGCCGTGTCAGCCCGCGCCTCGCTGCAGGCAACCCGCGACACACTGGGACCCGCGCGGCTGAATGCGCGTCATTAGACGTGCGTTGTGCCGGCACTGTGCTGCTTTGTGCCGGACTCTAACAATGCGTGCGCCAGTCCACTGTGCGCGCCGGCCAGCTCTGCTCCACGTGCGTACGACATCTGCCTGCAGCAAGTTCTCAAAAAGCGAACAACTTCCTCACTGACGAAGCAAAGAGTCGCCCTTCGGTGCACAAGACACATTCAGAAAAGCGTTCTCTGATATTTCGACAACAAAGCTGACCCAAAATTTAAATTTTCCACTGCGAGTTATTAATTCACTTTAGTTACATCTAGTTTTGTTCGAGCTTCTGCCACGTAATTCCAACGACAGGATATTTCGTCCCATTTACACTACTGGCCATTAAAATTGCTGCACCACGAAGATGACGTACGACAGACGCGAAAATTAACCGACAGCAAGAAGATACTATGATATGTAAATGATTAGTTTTTCAGAGCATTCACACAAGGTTGACACAGGTGGCGATACCTACGACGTGCTGATATGAGGAAAGTTTCCAACCGATTTCTGGTAAACAAACAGCATTTCACCGGCTTTGCCTCGTGAAGCGTTGTTGTGATGCCTCGTGTAAGGAGGAAAAATGCGTACCATCACGTTTCCCACTTTGATGAAGGTCGGATTGTAACCTATCACGATTGCGGTTTATGGTATCGCGACATTACTGCTCGCGTTGGTCGAGATCCAATGACTGTTAGCAGAATATGCAATCGGTGGGTTCAGGAGGGTGATACGGAACGCCGTGCTGGATCCCAACGGCCTCGTATCACTAGCAGTCGATATGACAGGCACCTTATCAGCATGGTTGTAACGGATCGTGCAGCCACGTCTTGATCCCTGAGTCAAGAGATGGGGACGTTTGCAAGACATCAACCATCTGCACGAACAGTTCAACGACGTTTGCAGCAGCATGCACTATCAGCTCAGAGACCATGGCTGCGGTTACTCTTGACGCTGTACCACAGACAGGAGGGCCTGCGATGGTGTACTCAACGACGAACCTGGGTGCACGAATGGCAAAACGTCATTTTTTCGGATGAATCCACGTTATGTTTACAGCATCATGATGGTTACATCCGTGTTTGGCGACACCGCGGTGAACGCTCATTGGAAGCGTGTATTCGTCATCGCCATACTGGCGTATCACCCAGCGTGTTGGTATGGGGTGTCATTGGTTACACGTCTCGGTCACCTCTTGTTCGCATTGACACCACTACGAACAGTGGACGTTACATTTCAGATGTGTTACGACCCGTGGCTCTACCCTTCATTCGATCGCTGCAACACGCTTCATTTCAGCAGGATAATGCACAACCGCATGTTGCATGTCCTGTACGGGCTTTTCTGGATACAGAAAATGTTCGACTGCTTCCCTGGCCAGCACATTCTCCAGATCTCTCACCAATTAAAAACGTCTGGTCAATGATGGCCGTGCAAATGGCTCGTCACAATACTCCAGTCACTACTCTTGATGAACTGTGGTATCGTGTTGAAGCTGCGTGGGCAGCTGTACCTGTAAACGCCATCCAAGCTTTGTTTGACTCAATGCCCATGCGTATCAAGGAAGTTATTACGCCCAGAGGCGGTTGTTCTGGGTACTGATTTTTCAGGATCTATGCACCCAAATTGCGGGCAAATGTAATCACATGTCAGTTCTAGTATAATATATTTGTCCAATGAATTCCCATTTATCATCTGCATTACTTCTTTGTGTAGCAATTTTAATGGCCAGTAGTGTATTATTCTCAATTTTTCTTTCTTACTATTGATATTACTGCCCTCGCATTCCTAATCTCTTACTCTGCGTCAATAGGAATTCGAAATACATCTACAAAATTCATCCAGATACACAATTCAAGCGTGTATAATTTACTTAATAATAAAAAGTGTCTGATAGTGAGATTGTAATCCTGCACGTCATAAATTGCTTTTTTTCTAACTTCAAAAATTACACCACTAATGCACTATCAGCTACAACGTGCTCTACAATAATCAAATATATATGTTCGAGTAATTTTGTTTCCGATGAGTTTACGTTCCTGACGTATCTAGTCAAACTATAGAAAGCAGGCCTTGTAAAAATTGAATGAAAAGTTTCATTCAGTTGCTGAATTTTCTCGTAAATCTATCAGGCTATTGATTATTTACTTCACTTTGCTGTTGGTTAATGCTTCTTTTGTGGCAATCGGAGATGTGAGTATGATGTTAAGGACTTCCCTAATACAAATTAATTCTAAATTTTCTTACGTCTATGGCACAGATATCATGATTTATTTCTTTAAACAGCGGAGATGTAAGCATCTCTCGTGTTAAGTTGATGAATTCTTCCATTTCTTCTTGGCAGAACGGTTTTAATTTTAAGGTTGAATTGCAAACAAATCCCATTTTGTTCCACTTCAGTTTGTTTATTACCAAGCGATTTTATACTTACTTGGAAGTCATCAAGTGATAATAGGTTAGCGTTCGCAAGAGATTCCATTGTGCACAAACAAAACCTTTTTCGTCATGACATTAGATCAGCAAATGCCGGATTGAGTGATCATCACTGGTATTGTGTATCAAGCTTGTTAAAATTGTTAGTAGACCATGGAGGGTAGGAAAACTAGAAAAACTGAATCGAACTGTTCAGGTATGTTGCTATAGAAAGGCACTAAAAATTAAGTCCACTAATAATTTAGAAATGATGAGCTCCTCCCCAGGTTTGGCAATTTAAGGAATATGAGGAAACACTCACTAGCATGATAACATGATAATACAACATTTGTTCAAATATCAGGTAATATTTCCAGAATGAGATTTCCTCTCTGCAACGGAGTGTGCACTGATATGTAACTTCCTGGCAGATTAAAACTGTGTGCCCGACGGAGACTCTAACTCGGGACCTTTGCCTTTCGCGAGCAAGTGCTCTACCAACTGAGCTACCGAAGCACGACTCACGCCCGGTACTCACAGCTTTACTTCTGCCAGTACCTCGTCTCCTACCTTCCAAACTTTACAGGAGCTCTCCTGCGAACCTTGCAGAACTAGCACTCCTGAAAGAAAGGATATTGCGGAGACATGGCTTAGCCACAGCCTGGGGGATGTTTTCAGAATGAGATTTCCACTCTGCAGCGTAGTGTGCGCTGATATGAAACTTCCTGACAGATTAAAACTGTGTGCCAGACCGAGACTCGAACTCGGGACTCAACTTCTAAGGTCGTCTGTCCCCTAGAACTTAGAACTACTTGTACCTAAGTAAGGACATCACACACATCCATGCCCGAGGCAGGATTCGAACCGGCGACCGTAGCGGTAGCGTGTTTCCAGACTGTAGCGCCTAGAACCGCTCGGTCGTCCTGGCCAGCTCCAAGTAATCCTTCTATGAGTTTGGCACACGAGAGAATGTCGTTGGGAGTAGCATCAAACCATTCAAAAGACTGATGAGAAAAGGATAACAACGGTGGCTCAGTGTGATACAACTACGTTGGACATAAGTTAAGAATAAGAGTGGATTAATTACAATTCAAATTGTTCGTCATTATATATATATGTGATATGTCTTTCTTTGCTGTTGAGTGGTACTTAAGTAAATAAATTAGTGAAATCAAAGTGAAGTAGAAATTAGAATATAAATGAAAAACTTGGTTTAGTTAGAGAGTTACATACTGGCATTCAGCGAGCCGAACAGCAGAACAGAAGAGACAATGACCGTGAAGTCAGCAAGTTCCACATAAGCGGGCGCTGTCGATTCAGCCGTCAGGGCATCGCCCGACCGGCTCACGTGTTTCTCAGTGGTCGCATGTGAGCAAAGGCCCTCACCTACATCCCAAGAGCCAATGACCGACGTTAAGAAGATTCTTCGAGAAGCTTTTCAACGTGACAGAAGAGGCAATGACCGGCTCACGTGTTTCTCAGTTGTCGTATGTGAGCAAAGGCCCTCGCCTACATTCCAAGAGCCAATGACCGACGTTAAGAAGAATCTTCGAGAATCTTTTCAACGTGACAGAAGAGGCAATGGCCGTGAAGTCGTTCACCTCCAGTAAACTGAAGTGAATAAATACGCGAGACGCAGTGGGCCCGACAGATGTAGATGAAGACGAGAGGAAGACGAAGGCGAAGACGGAGACGAAGACGGAGACGAGCGACGAAGAAGACGAAGAAGAAGCGTAGCAGTTGTTTTAAGTTAGTTTCGGTGCTGAAGATCGTCAGGCAAGAAGAGACTACATCATGCACAGACGCACCAAGTCCGCCGCTGTAATGGAATAGCAAGCAGCAGCCTCAGTGTCAGAAGAAGAAGTTAAAAGGTATTTTGAAGTCTGATTTTACATACCCGGGTGACTCGTGAGGACGGGAAGGAGACGGCCTCACTTCAGCAGTCACCTGTGAGCTGGGATGAAGACCTGACAGCCGAAGACTGGCAAGCGGGAGCCCGTGGTTCGAGTCCGGGACACTGGCCTTCCCCCGCCGCGCCGCTCTGCTGGCCGACGCACAACACACGCGGCCGCTTAGAGAAGAGAAACACTGGGACGCCACATTCAAGGTATCACCACCCGATGCACGACGTCGCTCGCAATAATTAAACAGGCCACCTCGCGCTGCGCGTCTCCGGTCAGCTGGGCGAGACGGCGACACGAGATACACACCGCTACGCGTAATCAGACGCCGCCGCCGCCGCCGCCGCCGCCGCCGCCGCCGCTGCCGCAGCAGAAGGCTACGCAAACGACACGGCTGCCGCTCTCCGAACCAGAACGTCCAGTAAGATAACAGTTGTACGAAACTTTCAATAAAAGTTATCTTATGTATAAAATGATGTTTCATTCGACCTCATACCCGAGCCAAGGAAGAACCCACCCTGCCCACATTTTGTAAGAGAGAAAAGTTTATTTATTTAATATTTTCACCCTGACAGAATGCTTGAGAATGCTCATCCTGACAATTGACAGTATCAAGGAGAAAACCCAGTTACATTTGATGTCAGAAGCCGTAGTAACTGTTACATTTGGTGTCAGAGAAAAAACCCTTGGCTCAATATGAGGTGTGAATGACAGTCACTAAAGATCCACAGTTAGTATTGTTTAATGTGTGAAAAGATAGAGGTTTGCATAGCAGTCGTAATATTTTCTTTCTTTAGAAGTGTATATTCTCTCATGATTTTAAGAGTTTGTCGAAAATTTTTTAAACATCTTTTTAATTCAGTGTGGTAAGATTGTGTAACTAACAGTTTATAAAATGATGACACGAAATCGTACAAAGTCAGAGTCAGCACCACAAGGGGTTTCTACTGATGAAGCTATTCAGAGCTTAGTTAATCAAATAGCACAGCTTAAAAATGATAATAATGCATTATTCAAACAGTTGTGTGAGGTTAGGCAAACCAGTTCAGTCCCTCCTACCCTAGATTCCTCAGCAGCAGCCTTGGTAACTCCTTTTTCAGGTAAACCTGGCGAAGACATAACAGCCTTTTTTGATGATTTAGTAGCAGCTGCAAAGTTAGGATCATGGTCAGATCAACAGCTCTTACAAATGACAAAGTTAAGATTGCTAGGAGAGGCTAAAGCACACGTATTATACCATGAAGAATTACGGAATGCTCCAACATTTGAGGAATTGATGAAAGGATTACTTAAACGTTTTCAAAAACAGAACAGCTGTAGATTTTATAGGGAACAGTTAAACACTATCACTCAGAGGCAAAACGAGTCATTAGAAAGCTTTGTAGATAGGATTAGAAAAGTTAATATTAACACCTATCAGTTGACAACTAGTGATGAAGCAAATAAAGTTATTTTACAAGAGGCAGAAGATAGAGCTCTCGATACATTTTTACGTGGGTTACCTCCTGAAACGTCCCGTCGTGTCAGGGCAGAGTTTCCTAAGAATTTAGCAGAAGCTGTATCTGTGGCGACAGCTTTTGAAGAAATTGACATTGCCACCAGATACAAGGAGAAGCGAAATGTATTTTCAGCAGGAGTACGATGTTTTAGGTGCGATCGACAGGGCCATATAGCAAAAAACTGCAGACAACCTCAATGCACTAATTGTCAAAGAATAGGTCACACATTCAAGGAATGCAGGTCTAAGAAAGTTTTTGGAAATAGAAATCAGTTAAACTCAAACGGGAATGTCGGAGCCGCCGCCAGGCATTCCCAATAAAATTTCATGCCATTAAGGCGAATGTGAAGGCGGAATGCTGGTTATCTGCTACCATACGGGATAAAGAGGTAAGGATACTGGTGGATACAGGCGCAAACGTATCAATAGTGAGTAATGAATGTATTGGAGAAAAGAAATATGACCCTCCAAGGTATAGATTGAGTGGAGTAGGAGGAGGTACAGTGAAGTCATTAGGATGTACGTCATTGATTTTCTATATTCACGGTGTACAATTTCAAGAAGACGTAGAAGTGGTAACAAAGATAACTGACGGGTACGACGCGATCCTAGGGTTGGATTTCCTGAATAAACATCACGCTAAAATTGACCTCAGACAGCAAACTGTAGAACTTAGCGGAATAGTATTTCAGCTAGGTGACACCGCTGCAAAGGGCCCTCTGCCGCAAGATTTCCCTAACCGGAAGGCGAAATCAACTACACTGCGTGCAACGTCCTTGCAGGTTGATTCGCGGGATCAGATACCATCTGGCTCAGGAAAACTTCTCTGGATGACCGTTGACCCCGAGGTACCTATAGACACAATATGTCTAATAGAGCCACTAGAGGAAAATGAGGAATTAGATGTATCACATTGTTTTGTACGTAGAAGTGTTGTACGGGTTCAAGACGTTGAAGGAGAAAGAAAAGTACCGGTACATATTGACAATTTTGGAGTGGAGGACAAAGAGTTGCATAAGGGAATATTAGTAGCTACAGTCAGTACTTTTGAAGAAGAAGATTTCATTTGGTCAGATATTAATGATGGTCAGAAACCAGACGCCTATAAAACCGCATTACGCCAGAAGATTGAGCATTTGCAAGGAAAGGATAGAGACACGATAGAAGCAGTTTTAGTTGAGTTTCAAGATTTATTTAATGCAGAAGGTCCACTGCCAGCAACAGATATCACACAGCATAGGATCCCAACAGGAAATAGCCCCCCAGTTTATAGAAAGCCTTATAGAGTTGCGCATCACTTACAGCCAGTACTGGATGAATTTTTAGAACAGCATCTAAAAGATGGAATCATAGAATATTCTGATTCGCCTTATAATTCAAATATTGTAATTATTCCAAAGAAGTCTCCCGACGGTACGAAACGATATAGATTTTGTTGTGACTACAGACACCTTAACAAACAAACTATCTCAGATGTTTATCCTCTTCCAAACATTACAGATATCATTGACAGTTTAGGTAACAGTAAATACTTTTCAACAATCGATTTACGTAGCGGATATCATCAATTGGAAGTTGCACCTGAAGATAGGCATAAAACAGCATTTTCTACCCCTGGAGGCCACTGGCAATTTAAAAGAATGCCTTTCGGTTTAAAAAATGCACCAGCAACTTTTCAAAGACTACTCGATGGAGTATTGCGAGGACTAAAAACTCAGCAATGTTGTGTATATCTAGACGATATTATTGTATTCTCCAAAGACATTAATGAACATGCTGTGCGTCTTCGTAATGTTTTTCAGAGACTTAGAAAAGCTAAATTAACATTAAATATGGAAAAATGTAGTTTTGCATTGACAGAGGTTACATACCTAGGGCATGTCATTAGTGAAAAAGGAATTAGAACAGATCCTCGATTAATTTCGGCAGTTAAGGACTTCCCAACACCACAACGCGTTAAGGAGGTACAAAGTTTCATTGGTCTCGCATCGTATTACCGAAAATATGTTCAAAATTTTGCTGAAATTGCCCGACCCTTAACCCAATTATTGAAAAAGGGTGCAAAATTTCATTGGTCTGAAGATTGTGAAGCAGCATTTCAAACCCTTAAAGATAAGTTAACACACAGTCCAGTATTAGCCTACCCAGATTATAATAAAGAATTTATTTTATCCTGTGACGCAAGTGGTCATTCAGTAGGAGTTGTTTTGAGTCAGAATATTAATGGCGCGGAACACCCCATAGCCTACGCTTCGAGACAACTAACAACAGCAGAAAGAAATTATTCCACAACAGAGAAAGAATTGTTAAGTGTTATTTATGGCATCAAATACTTTAAATGCTACTTGTATGGTAGGAAATTCAAGGTTATTACCGACCACGCAGCTTTAAAATGGTTGCTTGGGTTAAAGGATCCATCTAGTCGTCTCACGCGTTGGGCCCTATGTCTTTCCGAAATGGATTTCGAAGTTATCCACAAACCAGGCAAAAAACACACGAATGCAGATTGTCTAAGTCGGAAAATAGCACTTTTGGAAGCAACAGGCCGAGATACTGAGGACTGGAGAAAGGCACAAGATGAGGATACAGATTGCAAAAAATACGCATCTCAAAAACAATTTTGCTTTGAAGATGGTGTATTATGCCGTAAAACAAAACTTGGACCGCGAATTGTTGTTCCCCAACACCTTAGACAAGAAATAATGGCAGAGGCCCACGATCATATCCTTGCAGGACACGGTGGACAGCGGACAACCGAAAGACGTGTAGCAGAGCGATTTTGGTGGCAAACCAGAAAGCAGGATGTTGCGCAGTACGTTCGCAATTGCATTGCGTGCGCACAACGAGCTGAACTTTCTCGTTCAAAAATACCCTTACAGAGGCTCCCCGAGGCTTCATGTCCATTTCAAATCTGCGGAGTGGATCTCTACGGGCCATTTCATAAAACACCTGCTGGTAATAAGTATGTTCTTACAATTATAGATCACTTTTCACGCTATCTAGCTATGGTGAGTCTCCCAGATCAGCAAGCAAATACAGTTGCCCAAGCTTTAGTTAACAACTGGATACTTAAATTTGGCGTACCTGAAGCTATTATCACAGATCAGGGATCTAATTTTATGTCTGAACTAATGAAACAGCTATGCCACTTACTAAAAATACGCAAATTACGCACAACTCCGTTACACCCTCAGTGCAACGGACGCACAGAAAGAGTTCATCGGACAATTGGCAAGATGCTTAGTTATTATATTAACGAACAACATTCTAATTGGGATACGTATTTACCAATAATCGTGTCGGTATACAACGCCAAAACGCATGAAGCAACTGGCATGTCACCTTATGAAGTGGTTTATGGGAGAAAAATGCCGTCCCCTTTTGATGTAATCAGGCAGAAAAACGGAAAAGTCGGAGAAACAGTAAGAGATTTCAGTCGAATGATGAAAGATGTATGGAAAAAGGTTCAAAAATCTAATACAAAGGCTTTGGAACGACAGGAAAGATTAGGTAATGCCCAAGCTAAATATCCAAATTACAAAATCGGTCAGTGGGTTATGCTTTCAGCTCCATACGTTGCGAAAGGAAAAACAAAGAAATTTGTAACAAACTACAGAGGTCCTTATCAAATTATTGAGATCACGTCACCAGTCAACGTTAAATTGCAACTGCCCACCAGAACTACTGTTGTCCATGTCAGTCGTTTAAAACCTTTTAAGGGCGCTCCAGATGTAATTCCTTCAACAATAGTGTCTGCTTTTCCGAAGGATGGAGGAAGTTCACGAAGAGGAAAAAGAGTGGCCACGCCAGCACAACATACAGACATGGCACCATACGAGTACAATCTGCGACCAAGAGTGCGAATGTCCTAGTGGAATCTCAGTAGACTGTGGATAGTATACATATGTAAATAATTAATAAATGATAATGGTTTATTTTTTAAGAAAAAGAAAAGTTGAACGTAGAAACAGGTAGATCTTGTAGATAACAATGTATTCCTTCTTTTCTTTATTTTTGTTTTTACTAGGTTGGTAGGTCCATAACCATGTTGTTTGCTTTTTTCAGAAAACGCCATGCAAAGCATTTCCTACATAAACCTATCCTACCTCAATGACTCCCTTGACAGTTCCCTTCTGAAGTCATTAGATACGTTCATAGACCCACAGCAAGACAAAATTGATGCCAATGTTATAATGCAACAGGCCTTAAAATTAAAAGGTGAACACAAAACTAAAATTATAATGCTAGGAACGGGTATATCTGGAACCTTTGTGTTGGTGTTTCTGCTTTGTACAGTTCTCTTTTATTTAAGACGAAAAAATAAGCCAAATAATAATATATCACTTCATCAAATCACTGTTAATTGGATACCACACTCTTAACTGGTGTACTCCAGTAGTTACTTTTGAGCATTAGTGTATTAATTTTGTTTATTGTACTTCACTCTTTACTAAACAGTCTTATGTTAAAATAAACAATACTGTAGAATAGTTATTCTTGCATTAGTATAGGGTAGATTAAACAGCTGTGGCTATGTAATTTTCTAAGTGAAAAATCTATTTCTGTTTATTCATTCTCATCAAGATTTGTTACACTTATTATAACCATTTATGTGTGAACTATGTGATTCATGAGCGCACATTGCTTTTGTAAAGTGATAAAGTATTTTCCACATACTTAATGTGAAGCGTGTGTAATCTTCTAAGTCGAGAGTTTTCAGTGCTTGTGTTTTTTCCGTGTGAAGAGTGGAGGAATGTTGAGTGGTAAATTCGAGGGCGAATTTCTCCGAAGGGTGGAGGAATGTTGAGTGGTACTTAAGTAAATAAATTAGTGAAATCAAAGTGAAGTAGAAATTAGAATATAAATGAAAAACTTGGTTTAGTTAGAGAGTTACATACTGGCATTCAGCGAGCCGAACAGCAGAACAGAAGAGACAATGACCGTGAAGTCAGCAAGTTCCACATAAGCGGGCGCTGTCGATTCAGCCGTCAGGGCATCGCCCGACCGGCTCACGTGTTTCTCAGTGGTCGCATGTGAGCAAAGGCCCTCACCTACATCCCAAGAGCCAATGACCGACGTTAAGAAGATTCTTCGAGAAGCTTTTCAACGTGACAGAAGAGGCAATGACCGGCTCACGTGTTTCTCAGTTGTCGTATGTGAGCAAAGGCCCTCGCCTACATTCCAAGAGCCAATGACCGACGTTAAGAAGAATCTTCGAGAATCTTTTCAACGTGACAGAAGAGGCAATGGCCGTGAAGTCGTTCACCTCCAGTAAACTGAAGTGAATAAATACGCGAGACGCAGTGGGCCCGACAGATGTAGATGAAGACGAGAGGAAGACGAAGGCGAAGACGGAGACGAAGACGGAGACGAGCGACGAAGAAGACGAAGAAGAAGCGTAGCAGTTGTTTTAAGTTAGTTTCGGTGCTGAAGATCGTCAGGCAAGAAGAGACTACATCATGCACAGACGCACCAAGTCCGCCGCTGTAATGGAATAGCAAGCAGCAGCCTCAGTGTCAGAAGAAGAAGTTAAAAGGTATTTTGAAGTCTGATTTTACATACCCGGGTGACTCGTGAGGACGGGAAGGAGACGGCCTCACTTCAGCAGTCACCTGTGAGCTGGGATGAAGACCTGACAGCCGAAGACTGGCAAGCGGGAGCCCGTGGTTCGAGTCCGGGACACTGGCCTTCCCCCGCCGCGCCGCTCTGCTGGCCGACGCACAACACACGCGGCCGCTTAGAGAAGAGAAACACTGGGACGCCACATTCAAGGTATCACCACCCGATGCACGACGTCGCTCGCAATAATTAAACAGGCCACCTCGCGCTGCGCGTCTCCGGTCAGCTGGGCGAGACGGCGACACGAGATACACACCGCTACGCGTAATCAGACGCCGCCGCCGCCGCCGCCGCCGCCGCCGCTGCCGCAGCAGAAGGCTACGCAAACGACACGGCTGCCGCTCTCCGAACCAGAACGTCCAGTAAGATAACAGTTGTACGAAACTTTCAATAAAAGTTATCTTATGTATAAAATGATGTTTCATTCGACCTCATACCCGAGCCAAGGAAGAACCCACCCTGCCCACATTTTGTAAGAGAGAAAAGTTTATTTATTTAATATTTTCACCCTGACAGAATGCTTGAGAATGCTCATCCTGACAATTGACAGTATCAAGGAGAAAACCCAGTTACATTTGATGTCAGAAGCCGTAGTAACTGTTACATTTGGTGTCAGAGAAAAAACCCTTGGCTCAATATGAGGTGTGAATGACAGTCACTAAAGATCCACAGTTAGTATTGTTTAATGTGTGAAAAGATAGAGGTTTGCATAGCAGTCGTAATATTTTCTTTCTTTAGAAGTGTATATTCTCTCATGATTTTAAGAGTTTGTCGAAAATTTTTTAAACATCTTTTTAATTCAGTGTGGTAAGATTGTGTAACTAACAGTTTATAAAATGATGACACGAAATCGTACAAAGTCAGAGTCAGCAAATGTAATCACATGTCAGTTCTAGTATAATATATTTGTCCAATGAATTCCCATTTATCATCTGCATTACTTCTTTGTGTAGCAATTTTAATGGCCAGTAGTGTATTATTCTCAATTTTTCTTTCTTACTATTGATATTACTGCCCTCGCATTCCTAATCTCTTACTCTGCGTCAATAGGAATTCGAAATACATCTACAAAATTCATCCAGATACACAATTCAAGCGTGTATAATTTACTTAATAATAAAAAGTGTCTGATAGTGAGATTGTAATCCTGCACGTCATAAATTGCTTTTTTTCTAACTTCAAAAATTACACCACTAATGCACTATCAGCTACAACGTGCTCTACAATAATCAAATATATATGTTCGAGTAATTTTGTTTCCGATGAGTTTACGTTCCTGACGTATCTAGTCAAACTATAGAAAGCAGGCCTTGTAAAAATTGAATGAAAAGTTTCATTCAGTTGCTGAATTTTCTCGTAAATCTATCAGGCTATTGATTATTTACTTCACTTTGCTGTTGGTTAATGCTTCTTTTGTGGCAATCGGAGATGTGAGTATGATGTTAAGGACTTCCCTAATACAAATTAATTCTAAATTTTCTTACGTCTATGGCACAGATATCATGATTTATTTCTTTAAACAGCGGAGATGTAAGCATCTCTCGTGTTAAGTTGATGAATTCTTCCATTTCTTCTTGGCAGAACGGTTTTAATTTTAAGGTTGAATTGCAAACAAATCCCATTTTGTTCCACTTCAGTTTGTTTATTACCAAGCGATTTTATACTTACTTGGAAGTCATCAAGTGATAATAGGTTAGCGTTCGCAAGAGATTCCATTGTGCACAAACAAAACCTTTTTCGTCATGACATTAGATCAGCAAATGCCGGATTGAGTGATCATCACTGGTATTGTGTATCAAGCTTGTTAAAATTGTTAGTAGACCATGGAGGGTAGGAAAACTAGAAAAACTGAATCGAACTGTTCAGGTATGTTGCTATAGAAAGGCACTAAAAATTAAGTCCACTAATAATTTAGAAATGATGAGCTCCTCCCCAGGTTTGGCAATTTAAGGAATATGAGGAAACACTCACTAGCATGATAACATGATAATACAACATTTGTTCAAATATCAGGTAATATTTCCAGAATGAGATTTCCTCTCTGCAACGGAGTGTGCACTGATATGTAACTTCCTGGCAGATTAAAACTGTGTGCCCGACGGAGACTCTAACTCGGGACCTTTGCCTTTCGCGAGCAAGTGCTCTACCAACTGAGCTACCGAAGCACGACTCACGCCCGGTACTCACAGCTTTACTTCTGCCAGTACCTCGTCTCCTACCTTCCAAACTTTACAGGAGCTCTCCTGCGAACCTTGCAGAACTAGCACTCCTGAAAGAAAGGATATTGCGGAGACATGGCTTAGCCACAGCCTGGGGGATGTTTTCAGAATGAGATTTCCACTCTGCAGCGTAGTGTGCGCTGATATGAAACTTCCTGACAGATTAAAACTGTGTGCCAGACCGAGACTCGAACTCGGGACTCAACTTCTAAGGTCGTCTGTCCCCTAGAACTTAGAACTACTTGTACCTAAGTAAGGACATCACACACATCCATGCCCGAGGCAGGATTCGAACCGGCGACCGTAGCGGTAGCGTGTTTCCAGACTGTAGCGCCTAGAACCGCTCGGTCGTCCTGGCCAGCTCCAAGTAATCCTTCTATGAGTTTGGCACACGAGAGAATGTCGTTGGGAGTAGCATCAAACCATTCAAAAGACTGATGAGAAAAGGATAACAACGGTGGCTCAGTGTGATACAACTACGTTGGACATAAGTTAAGAATAAGAGTGGATTAATTACAATTCAAATTGTTCGTCATTATATATATATGTGATATGTCTTTCTTTGCTAATACATTATAGGCGTTGAAGGGATCAAGAGTTGGTGAATGGTTATCAATGATAAGATTATCTGATGACGTCGCTATCGTCAGTGAAACTGAAGAAGAGTCACAAGATGTGTCGAATGGAATGAACAGTCTAATGAGTACAGAATATTGACTGAGAGTAAATCGAAGAAAGGTGAAACTAATGCAGTTTGTGGGAAATGTGAATTGCGAGAAACTTGACAACAAAATTGGGGATCGCCAAGCAGACGAGGTAAAGGAATTCTGCTACCTTGGCCGCAAAATAATCCATGACGGATAGAGCAAGGAGGAAATAAAAACAGAGTACCACTGGCATGGAGGGCATTCATGGTGAAGAGAAGTCCACCAGTATCAAACATCGGTCTTAATTTGAGGAAGAAATTTCTTAGAATGTAGGTTTGGAGTACAGGACGTATGGCAGTGAGACATGGTTTGTGGATAAATTACAAAAGAAGAGAGCAGAAGTATCTGAGATATGGTATCTGAGATGCGGTGCTGCAGAAGAATACTGAAAATTAGCAGGAGTTGTAAGATAAGGATTGAGTAGGTTCTCCACACAATTCGCGAAGGTAGGACTATCCGGAAAACACTGACAAGAAGAAGGGTCAAGATGATAGGACACCTGTTAAGACACCATGTACGGTACCAGAGGGTACTGTAGAGGGTAAAAATTGGAGAGAAAGAAAGAGTGTGTAATACACACAGCAAATAACTGAGGACACAAGTGCTACTCTGAGATGAAAAGTTTAGTGGTGAGCCACAGGCTGCATCGAAGCAGTCAGAAGACCAAATGACTGAAGAAACACAGGTTACTATTACAGCTATAAACTACCTCGCTCACATTGTACTATAACGGGCTTGAAAACTGAAATGAAACGACGTTACAGGCCGTGCAGCGTCTTATCAATAACGTCGTGACCCATCATAATTATGATGTCACAAGCCACAAAGTTTTTCTATGCTGTCACGTATGTTGGAAATAAAATAATACAATGGTGAAAAAAAATCCGTATGTATGTGATATGTTCAATACTAACGATCAGTATTTTCTTTTAAGTACTAAGATTCAACTTCAATTGTGTAAAATAGTGCAATGTTAAGAAAAAAATATTGCCTATGCTTTAAACATTTTCAAAAATTATGTAAGCTTAACTTAATTTGCATAAATTTCCACTATTCAACATAGACACGCACGCACACACACACACACACACACACACACACACACACACACGCACGCACACTGCAAATTATTCTACCTCTTTTCTTTCTCTCCGTTTTCAGACTTTGCTAAAAAAATAGAAAAAAAGGAAAAAAAATCCGTCCAGTACAGTACCCCGTCCAGTCAATTTATTGTGACCACTAATTAAGTCACTCACAGACAGCAAGTGGCAGCAGTAGCGGTGGAGGGGATACAAAGCGTGTAGGGGGGAAAGAGTGCAGTGGTTGTCGTAATGCGGAAACAGGGCGATATTCATTGATATCCGGAAGGGCATGATCATTGCCCTTCTGGCCAAGAATGGAAGCATTTCCAAAACTGTTAGGTTTGTAAACTGTTCTCATGCTGCCACGATTAAAGCAGGGAAAACTGTCGCTATACAAAAACGGCGCCGAGGCAAAGGCCATTGAAGGTAGGGGTGAATTACGGCTGTGGATATGTTTACGAGCGAATAGACCTGTAACTGTTGTACTGCTGAACGCCCAGATGAACCAAGGGGCTACCAACATTGTCTCCTCGACTATTCAGTGAACATTGCTGCGTAAGGGCTTCCCCAGCAAGCGACAGGTTCATTCGACCGTACTGACTGCTGTTCACCGACGACAAAGGCTGAAATTGGCAGGCCAGTACAACAACTGGACGCAAGCTGAAGGGCGACAGGTGCCCTTTTCAAATGAATCGCATTTTATTTTGTATCAGACAGATGGCCGTTGGCGTATACGGCTTGAAACGCCTAAAAGCAAATATGCTGCAACAATCGAGGGAGCATTATGGTCTGGGGAACGTTTTCGTGATATTCCTTCAGTGGCCTCGTCTTTCTGTATGTCACAGTGGGTCGACACATGTATGCAACTACCTTCGGGCGTCATGTCCGCCCCTATGTGCAGTTTGTTCTTTCTCGTCACTATGGCATCTACCAGGAGGCCAATGGAACGTGTCACATAGCTTACGTGCTTCTAAGAGCACTAGGATGAGTTTTCCATACTCCCTTGGTCACCAAACTCCCAGTCGAAAATCTGTGGCACCACCTCGATCGGGTTGTTCGCCCCATGAATCTTCAACAAAGAAATCTAGCGCAGCAGGTCATGCAAGTGGAGTCAGCGTGGCTCCAAATCCCTGCCGGTACCTTCCAGAACCTCACTGATTTTCTTCCTGCACATCTGGCAGCGGTATGCACTGGAAAAGATGGTTTGACCGGTGGTACATTAATGTCACTGGGTAGTGTACTCGCACATGCCCTCTCTCTCTTACAAAGTAATACAGGTGTGGCGTGTTTTTATCACAACCCATTAATTTGTACTGCAACTGCGAACTTTGTTTTCTTTTCTTCACATGCATATGCTCACACAGACACATACACACACACCAACACTCACACTCACACACAACTGAGAAACACATTATACTTCTGTGCAAGACTTTGGCTATTGGAGTAAACCTCCTCTGGTCAGTGGTCCAGCGCCTGATTTCGTACGAGCTGCAGGCGGTGCATGATAACACGTGCCTCTCGTTAGCCAGTACACCCATGCACATTCTCTCTCTCTCTCTCTCTATCTTTTACAAAGTTTCAAACAAACCCGGCCATTTTACAACAGCTTTGTTCCCTGCTAGAAGTCGTGACATGTTATCTTTCAGCGGTTGCGATCTTGTTTTGATCTCTTAGTCTGTTGAATATGTCTATAAACCAGGGTTGGGATGAAGTCTTTCTCGAAAAATGACAGACATTTTCTAATTCTAATAAAATTACCGACTTTTAATTTTGATTTCCGTAGATCTACGTTCTTATATTGCTGTACAGAGAAGAGAAAAGGGTGCTACTTTTCACATTAACTGTTCTGATATTAAATCATTATATTATAACCAGTTTCCCCGCATGAACTTTGCATCCTAAGAGATGCAGTTATATCAGCAAGAATGTTGCGAGTCAGCAACAACAGAAAGATGTCGTCAAAATGAGGTATCAGCAACAAATTATTTCCGTGTATAGTATGTTACACAGAGAGAGAGAGAGCAGACAAACAATGAACCCTGCCAGTTTTTGTTACAGTTGAGGAAGGTAAATATTCAAACATGTTACCATTAAGAGTTCTGTTGAATTGCAGCACAACTTAAGCTTTCCAGGTGGTAAGCGACTAGTAATTTATCTTGTGCTTTTTTTCAACAACTTCATGACGTGAGTACTGTAAAATTTCGTACCTAAGTCTGTGTATGTTTCGGAATCCTATTACTTTTTCTGCATGTTTTTCTAAACACATCAGAAACTCCACTATCAGTTTTTGTCCTTAGAGCAGCGACCATTACGTACTTAGAGTACACATCATTTAATGTTAATCAATACGAATATTTATAGACTGAATCGTATTTTGAGTATGCAATCAGGTCAAACCAATCAGCTTGATTATTGTCACAAAATTTTTTCGTGATAACCAGTTTTCTCGCATAAACATTGCATCCTAAGAGATGCCGTTCTTTCAGCAGGAATGTTGTGAGTCAGCAACAACAGAAAGATCTCGTAAGAATGTCGTATCAGCAACACATTATTTCCATGTATAGTATGGTACACAGGGAGAGAGCAGACAAAGAGAAGTACTTTGTATATATATTTTATTATATATGAACTCCATTCTTCAACAACAAGGTCCATGCAGCTCATAGGCGTAAAAAATATAAAAATCGAAAAATAAAAAAAAAACCTCTTTCATTCTTCAACAACGAAGTCATTCTGCTCATTTCTGTGACATACGAAATCTCGTACATTACAATCGCGCAACCATTGATCCAATAACAACACATTTAATTGGTTCGTTTTAGTTAACACGCATTTTCAGTCAGAACGAATAAAATGAGGGCTGCCCTCGTCCTCAACATTTTGAACGTCATATTATTGCAAAAAGTCCTTAATCCACTTCAAGTCCATAACGGGGACACAAGGACACAGGGCTCTGGTGCAGTAACTGAGCATAAGCCATTCACTGCCGTCTCCAATTGCACGCTGGGACTGTGCGACCTTCGCCTTTTCTAACGTTTACTCCACTCAACTTTCGGCGTATTCTTCTACGGCAGATCACACTTCTCATGGGGCGAAATTAAAGTAATATTCAACTGCAAACCCAAGCTGGAAAAAATTAATTTTAAATTTTTCAAAAATATTAGGGAAAACGATCTAAAAAGCAATTACATTATTCCCTTCCCTTGGGCATTGCTGATTGAGGCTGCCTAATTTATTTACAAACTTTCTTTTAAACTTATATAAAATTTAGTATCTTCACTATCTTGAAAATTTCAAAATTTGCACCTCCTTTACAATGTGTTTCACAAAATTATAAATTATTTGTCGCTGTGGGAAGTGTCACTATCTTGCGTTGTAAATTTTCACTTAACTTTTTATTTAGCTACAGTAGCTTAGGTTTGGCGTTCATAAATTACTCCCTATGTATTCTATACTAGTCAAGTCCTTAATCAGATAGTGAGAATTTACCAGCGAATATGTTTTCCATCTGTGACTACACTCATATATTCCTCTGTCTAAACACGCTACAAATTTTACTTTTCATTTCTGGCGCGAATTATTACGTTATTCAGTAGCAAATATATGACGAAAAAATCATGTGTAACATGTCACTAGGACGAAAATAAATAACATTCAGTTATGATATAGCTAATTACTAAAGCAAATTAAATTAGTTCTAGAAACTAATATATTGCAAACATGATTCTTTACAACTTCAGCACCATGTCCGAGTATCTTCACAAGATAGTGGTTCGCCTTCATACTGGAGCATTCACTCACAGCACTCAGAATTCAGCCAGTAATTGAGAAATGATCCGAAAAAGTAGGCAGTTTATCATTTTAGAATTCTCGCTTTCTGCGTAATAGTTGCTAACAACAATCTAGGAATTTTCAGTGTATTACTCCGTATGCCTCGTGGAATCGTGAATAAAATCAAGTTACTTACATAGTCACTTTTTTCTCCAAATTTCGCGTAAAACACACTCTCGTACGAAACATAATTTTCTCTTGGCTGTAAACACTGAATATTCGCCCAAAATATATCTTTTCATCAGAGGCTGGTTTAGTACTATCTGTCTCGACCCCTTCTATGTACCAGTCTCCCTCCAATCACACAGACACAGAAGCTGTACTACGTCACTTTTGAATAAGCAAATCACTCGCTAACCCAGTGAACCACACTATACTCGTATGTCAAATAAGTACGTCAGGGTATAAATAAACACCTTCCTACCACTGGTCTTCTTAAGGAGTCACAATGAACACACGCCAGTCTTTGTTTCAATTGAGGAAGGTAAACTGATTTAACAAGCAATCATGATCACTATACACTAGCATATTCTCTGCATCGTATTATAGTAGGTATCAGTTCTCATCATCAACACATCTACCGAGTGTAGTACGGAACTATGTTCATTCAATTGATCACACACACAACTTTGTGAAAGAATCTAGTGAACAAACCCTGTACGCCGTGCTGCAATGTGGCCTAAAATTTCCGTAATGTTACATCTTCTGCAATGGTTTCTCAACACCTACCAAATAATTCATTTTTTATGCAGTTGGATTTGTTTCTCCTGTCCATAGACAGCTTTGCTTCAAGTCCTATGATTATTTACTGTGGATATAATACAAGAGTAACATATTTAATATTTTCCGTTTTCGGTTTCTCATGTATCTCATCTCCACTGAAACAGTTCTGAAGCTCCACTTGTTTCCATTTTCTCCAGTATTCTTCAAAAAATTCTGTTTTTAACTTACATTCAGTGTCATGTTATTTAGCAGTATTAACGCACCACGTTCTTGTTTCTCTTAAAAGTTTTCATGTGATCATATGATGAACCCGATTTTTGACGATCGGTCCCCAACCGAAGCAAAATGTTCTCGATCCAAAATTCCTTATGACAAATATTACCAGCTGGCCCAAAACATAAAAATTAGCTATTAGTAACGTACTCCATTTGTGACCACTCCGCCACAAGATTGTAATCAATACCAGACGTACCCATTTCAGCTTTGGTTAATCTACCATACAGACTACTAAGTGAGTCAAAACTTTTTAACAAGTTGTTCTACAACATTTTTGGCCACATTCACGCTATCAGACATATTCTTTTCCATTTCTTACTTTCAGTGGCAATTTTGCCTCCAAGTTTATCGTGAATGTTTTTATAATTTTACCTACGGTATCAACCTGACTTCCCACTTTTTTCATATTCGGAGAACTTCAGTTAGTATTTGTATGTTATCATTAAATACTCGACACATCTTCTCTTTTAATTTACTTTTCATACCACCAGATTGGCTTGTGTCAATCTGAGCCAATCTTTTTTTTTTCATTTTTCCGTCAAACAAACGCAAATCGTTTTCCCACATTTGTTTAATTTCGGAAGCTAGACATTCCATTTTCTCATTAATCTCCAATTTCAATTTCTTAAACTTCCCCATTAAATTATTAATAGTGCTGTAAGTAGGCTGTTTATGTTTTCTTTATGTAAGTAGGCTGTTTATGTTTTCTTATTGGCAACGTTACGTAGCGCTCTATATGAAAATCACTGGCTGTGCTGTGTGCAGTCTGTGGCTAGTTTGCATTGTTGTCTGCCATTGTAGTGTTGGGCAGCGGCAGCTGGATGTGAACAGCGCGTAGCGTTGCGTAGTTGGAGGTGAGCCGCCAGCAGTGGTGGATGTGGGGAGAGAGATGGTGGAGTTTTGAAATTTGTCATGAACTGCTATATATATTATGACTATTAAGGTAAATACATTGTTTGTTCTCTATTAAAATATTTCATTTGCTAACTATCCCTATCAGTAGTTAGTGCCTTCCATAGTTTGAATCTTTTATTTAGCTGGCAGTAGTGGCGCTCGCTGTATTGCAGTAGTTCGAGTAACGAAGATTTTTTGTGAGGTAAGTGATTTGTGAAAGGTACAGGTTAATGTTAGTCAGGGCCATTCTTTTGTAGGGATTATTGAAAGTCAGATTGCGTTGCGCTAAAAAATATTGTGTGTCACTTTAGTGAATGTTTGAGTACGTTCAGTTTTGCTCAGCTGTTTGAAAAGCAAATAGTGTAAGAGGTTTATCAGCACAGTAATTCAGAAATTGTTCAAAGGGGACGTTTCATATGTCGACCCTTAGCCTAGGATACCTCACTGGAATCTTCTGATTTTTCTTGTAGTTTGTGTAATTAGTGTAGCTTTTGTTTATTGCTAGCGCGTAATTATAGAGAGAATTTCCTGTGTAGTTGTAGTTTTTCATTGTTGTACACAGTTGTGGCATGCATTTTGATTTGCACCAAGTATTTCGCAGCTGCGCTTGCAATTAACTACATATTATTTTCAGTGCTATGTTAATGTGTTCTCTTATTTTTGCTCTTCAAATTGTGCTTTTCTGTGTTATCGTGTGAAATATTGTGACGATAATGGTGTGTGAAAAACGTAACACTAGGCTTCAAAGTAAACTGAGAAATAATAGTGACGACGAGCGTAGCTTATCAGCACCACTGTGTAGTGAATTAACAGACATTCGAAGTAGTAATTTGGTAATTGTGCATAGGGAAATGGGGCGGGCGGCAAATAATGGTATAGACAGTGAAACAGGTAGTGAACAAGGAAGCATTATCGTTCGATCGGTCGGCAACAGCTCCCCTCAGGAATCCGAAATGACAGAACACAATATTGCAAATACTGTAGACTTAGGTTTTTGGTCCTCACCGTTTTCTCAAATGAGTCAAGACACATTTTCTGCTTGTCAAAATGTGAAATCTGCCGGTGAAAACACACTGCCAAAAAGCATAGAGAAACAGATTCCAGACACTAATACATTATTATTGCAATTAATGCAAAAAATGGAACAAAATCAGAAACAAACACAGCAACAGTTAGACACAATGGAACAAAATCTGCAAAAGTTAGACACAATGGAACAAAATCTTCAAAAGTTAGACACAATGGAGCAAAATCTTCAAAAGTTAGACACAATGGAACAACATCAGAGACAAACACAGCAACAGTTAGACGCAATGGAACAAAATCTTCACACCACGCTTGAACAAACACGTGAAGATTTAACTACTGAGTTACATAAAATAGAATCGAAATGTCAAAAAGCCTGTAATGACGTAAAAACACAAATTTGTGAGCATTTCCAACCTATTTTTTCGCGTTATGAAAATGCATTACAGAATCACGAAGCAGCCATAAAAGAACTGCAAACTATTGTTCATGAAAATCATGAGACCTTGCAAGCTAAAATTGACTCAGTTGCGTCTACCGATTCGGTTACGCAACTTGCAAAAACTCAGGAAAACTTAAAGGACACAGTAGAAAGACACATGTAGGAAATTAGCTCATTATCAGAGAAAGTAGTTGAACTTTCGGATCAGCTAAATAATTTATCTACGAAGGTGGATGATAATCTGAATGACACAAAACCGGTAGTCTTTAATGACACAGAAGAGTGCAAACAAATTAGGAAACTGAAACAAAATCTGAATCAAATTAATACGCAACACCAAAGAGAAATCCGGGAAGTACAAGATCAGCTGACACAGGTAATACAAGAATTACGTATTTCAGAGGACACTCGCGCTCCAATACAGGAAGAGGGACATAGAAATACGGAACAGCCACAAAATAATAACACAGGACACTTCGGAAATTATGAAAGAAATTGGCAAGGTACACCGAATTTTGAGATGGAACCGCCGAAAAGACGTAACAATGACCGACATGCGACTCGCCGACATGATGATTTTGACTATAAGCTGTTCATTACTACACGTAAATTCAAAACGTTTAAGAATTCTGCCAACGACATTCATCCACAAGCGTGGCTCCATCAATTCTCTCATTGTTTTCCTCCCAACTGGTCATTAGAGCACAGATTAGAATTTATGTGTGGCTATTTAGAGAATAGTCCGCCCTCGTGGTCTCGCGGTAGCGTTCTCGCTTCCCGAGCACGGGGTCCCGGGTTCGATTCCCGGCGGGGTCAGGGATTTTTCCTGCCTCGAGATGACTGGGTGTTGTTGTGTCGTCTTCATGATCATCATTCATCCTCATTATGGTCGGAGGAAGGCAACGGCAAACCACCTCCATTAGGACCTTGCCTAGTAAGGCGGCGCGGTCTCCCGCATCGTTCCCCTACGCTCTGTAAAGAAGCATGGGACTTCATTTCCATTTCCATTTAGAGAATGAACCAGCTGTAAGAATGCGATCGGTCATTCACGATTGCCACAGTGAAGGAGAATTTTACCATGCCTTCCTCTCAGCATATAGGTCTCAAGCTACACAAGACCGAGTAAAACATAGCATCATAATGATGAAACATTTCGAACAATCTGAATTATCCAGTCTTGTGAAATATTTTGAAGACATGTTGCACAAGAATCAGTACCTGTCAAACCCATACAGCCCCTCAGAACTCATCCGCATTTGCTTAATCAAATTACCTGAACATTTACGACATATTATTTTGGCAGGACGTTGCAAAGACGACATTGAAGCTTTTAAGGGACTGTTACAAGAACTGGAAATTGACACTGACAATCACGAAACGCGAAAACAGGAGCACAACAACTACAGATCACATCCGTCACAATTCCTTGATGACAGAAATAATATACGACAAGGCTATTCTTTCAATGTAAATTGTGACCGAAACAGACACCACCCGTATGACAACCGTTGGCAGAGTAGTAATAATTACAGGGAAAGATCACCTCTCCACGGTAATGACTATCAGAGAGACAATCAGAGAAACAGACAATATGGGAACCAAAATATTTATTATCAACGGAGACAGAATAACTTTAGACGCAACGGTCCAGCATGCAGTTACGACTCAGGGAGAAATTCTCCACCACGTGACCGACAAGAAAGAAACTATGGAATCTACCAACATGACGACAGACGATATGATCGTAACGACAGACCTGAATTGCATCAGAACTGGTGGGGTTTAAACAGGGCTGGGCCCTCTGGGCAACGTGAATTTGTAGAAGTTAGGTTTCCAAATCCCAATAACGACGCACGCCAACAAAGAGACAATAGGCAATGACTCACGCCGCTGGCAGCCACAAAACGTACTTATGAAACTGACGACGCAGCTGCTGTAGCTAGTAATTACGTAAAAATGGAAGACATTAGGGACATCTTACTCCAGGAACACGACGTAACACGTAACAACATTGCATATCCTGTGATTCACATTACTGTAAATGACGTAAAATTTATGGCAGTACTTGACTCTGGCAGTCCCATTTCAGTAATTAGTGAAACAGCTTTTAGCAAATGCAACAAATCGAACGATTGCCCCACACTTCCGTTATGTAAGATTAAATTACAAGGTGCAATCTTTGGAAAAAGTGTAAATGTACGCCAACAAACCAACTTAGAATTCTTTTGTCAAAGCCACAGCTTCTTTATGAACTTTATTATTGTTCCATTATTGTCGACGGAAATTATACTGGGAGTAGACTTTTGAATGAATACAAAGCAATCTTAAGCTTTCACGATGCTGTAATAAGTTTAGAGAAAGAAGGTAAGTCAATAGCTTTGAAATTTGAAGATTGGCTCTCAAACCATGACGAGGAAATTAATCGGCTTTACCTTCTGTTAGACAACAGTTCGGAATTTTCTACGGAACTAGACACCAACAATAACTCTGCAAGTACTGACAGGGATGATATCGACGGCATATTTGAAATTAATGAGTTAATTCAGAATAAAATTCAAACAATTGAGAATTCTAGTGACACTGATAGGCAGGACCTTTTTGAGATTTTACAAGCACATTCCACAGTTTTTACTCACAAAACAGGAACAATCAAGGGATTTCAATACCAATTTCGTGTTCGTGAGCATACTAAATTTTGTGTTAGACCATATGTAATTCCAGCACATTATAGGGACGTGTTAGAACAGAAATACAATCTATGCTTCACGAGGAAATTATTGAGCCTGCAGTAAGCTCATACAACAATCCGTTACATGTTGTTGAGAAGAAAAATGGATCGATCAGGCTTGTCTTAGATTCGAGACAAATCAATACTATCATTATTCCTGAAACAGACAGGCCGCAGACGATGGAAGAACTTCTTCAAAATTTTAATGGTGTAAAAGTGTTGCCTTCCATTGATCTCAGATCCAGCTTTTATCAGATCGAACTTCATCCAGAATGTAGAAAATACACAGCTTTCCTTTGTTTCGGCGTTTGTTATCAGTTTCGGAAACTTCCTTTTGGTTTGAACATTTCTTCGGCAGCATTCATTCGTGGGCTAAATTCCATATTACCTGAGTTCTTAAAACGTCACATCACCTTATATGTGGACGATATTCTGATAGCAGAAGCCTCATGGGAACAACACAATCGCATCCTCAACAGCGTGTTACATATTTTTGCAGAATATGGAATTACAGTTAACTTGGAAAAGTCTGAATTCGGTAGGACAAAGATGAAGTTTTTGGGACATATTATTTCTTGTGAAGGCATTCAGCCGGATCCTGAAAAGTTAGAAGCAATCAGAGCCATTCCAGTTCCATCCACAAAAAAACAAGTCCGCAGTTTTCTAGGTCTCGTAAATTTTTACCGTCGTTTTCTGAATATGCAAATTCTAGTTACACCAAAACTTTGTTCTCTCACTGGAAAAAATATTATTTGGAACTGGGACGAACAAGCACAGTTGGAATTAAATTCTTTGAAAGAAGCGTTACTTCACGCGCCAATACTAGCTCATCCAGATCTGTCACAAGATTTCTGCCTTAGCACGGATTCTTCTCAAGTCGGTCTTGGTGCCTACTTATTTCAAGAAGCCATAGAAAATGACACTACTGTTCAGAAAACCATTGCTTTTGCTACCCGAGTGCTAACAAAATCTGAAAAAAATTATTCCGTTACTGAATTAGAAGCTTTAGCTAGCGTTTGGGCATTTAACAAATTCCGTTTCTTTCTTTCTGGTAAGCACGTAAAAGTATACAGTGATCATCGTGCATTACAATTTCTTATGTCTTCAAAATTAAATCATGACAGGTTAAAACGTTGGGCATTGTTTCTGCAAGAATTCCGCTTCACAATAGTCTACATTCCCGGCAAGGAGAACATTGTTGCGGATGCGGTGTCACGCGCAACGGCTGGGCTTGAGAAAAGTAACACAGAAGGCAACCTCGAGAAAAATTTCAGTATTCTTTACATTCAGAAAGTCGCCTTTGAAAACTTCATCACCACATCTTTAAAGGACATTGCTCATGAACAAGATAAAGATCCGATTTGGAAAGACATCAAGAGCAAATGGCATGAAAAGACACACACACAGATTCGGCATTATTATCTGGTTAGAAACAACATACTGTTCAAACGCTGCTCTGTTGATGACAAGCTATGGGTACTTTGCATTCCAGACGATTTTGTTAATAAGCTCATTTGGTACATTCATTTCAGCTATCCACATTTTGGCCCACGAAAATGTTATCATATTCTTCGAACGACTTGTTATTTTAACAATATGGAAAGAGAATTCGATGAGTCTTGTCTATTTGTAAACTTTGTCAAAAGGCGGAACCATCTACTATCTCACATCGTGCTCCGTTGTTTCCTATTATTCCTTCTAAATTAAAAGAATTTGCTGCTGTTGATCTCTTGGGACCCCTTGTCAGAACATCGAATGGATTTTCGTACGTTCTAGTCGCTGTTGAACTTACTTCAAAATTTGTTTCTTTCACTCCGTTACGTAAAGCCACTGGACGGTCTGTAGCCAACGCCTTTGTTAAAAATTTCTTACATGAAGTTGGACACGTTAGTAAAGTCATTTCAGATAACGGACCGCAATTCAGATCTGCTGTTTGGTCACGCATGCTTCGGAATCATAAAATCAAAGCTGTTTTTATTTCATTGTACTCACCACATTGTAACCCGTCTGAACGGATTATGAAAGAAATCAATAAGCTATGCAGACTTTATTGTCACAGAAATCATCAGCATTGGGACAGATATTTACACTTATTTCAAAATGTGCTGAATGAAATGCCTCATGATTCCACTGCTTTACCACCTACTCTTGTACTAAAGAATGAAAAACCACCGAACGGAATCAGAGAGCTTGTACCTTTCCCGAATACACGTAAACTTCGACACAAAGACATAATTGATTTGGCTCTTAAAATATAAAATCTGCAGCATACAAAAGGAGAAAACTACACGGTACAGCAAATGCAAAGAAATTATATATTGGTCAGAAAGTTCTCATTAAAGCTCATTCATTGTCACATAAGAAGAAACACTTGAGTCACAAATTCTTTCTAGTTTACAATGGACCTTACAGAATCCGATGTATACCACATGATAATTGCGTTGAAGTTGAAACTCTGCGTACTAGGAAGAGTAAAGGTTTACACCACATTTCACATGTAAAATGATTTATTGACAGATAATCTGCTTTTTAACTTAGTCTTTGCAATTTTCACTTCACGCTACTTGTACAATTTGTCACACTGAGAAACTGTTAACATGCAACAATGTTTTGAAGTTCAATATCCACTCAAGAACCTTGAGAACTTATTTAAACAGAAATTACGAATGCATTGTTATTGCGAACAGACGACACAGTGTTATTGTGTGTGTACATTCTTGCTTGTTGCACGATTACGTAACGACTATAAGGCTCACATACATAGAACATATACTGGTACTGCTAATGAGATTCTAATGCAACATTTTGGTTTACTTGAAAATACATACTGGATTTAAAGTACTTTCTGTGAGATACCAGATGACACAGTGGTTAGTTTATGTTACAGCTACACGATTTTATCACGACGCTACTAATTTGTGACAATATACAATGTTGCTTTTGTGGTGTATCTGTTTTATATCTGCACAGTTTTTCTGAATTCTTCTGGAAAGTAAAACATGTTTTAGTAGTAACTTTTGTGGTATAGCTACAAGGAGACGGCCTCTTTCGTAGCACAACAATACGTTACAGCACAGTACTTTCTTCATCATAACAATAAGCGTAATAACTACGATATCTATACGCAAATCATTTCACTTTTGTGTATCATTGACTTCAGCAGAACTTTGCTTACAGAGAACGATAACTACGACACTTCCACAGAATTATCTTCCAGCAAGCACATTTAGCGCTACAGGACACGCATTTGAGGGCTTAATTTTGTACTTAAACAATTTATTTTTCAAGATTTTTGAAATACAAAGGTTTTCCGTGATACATTTCATTCCATTGCTGTAATCTGTAACACCTGATGGTATAATTAGTGGTGTACACGTTCCGCTTTTAACCCGCCCATGCTTGCCCGGTGGCCAGGCGGGCAGGCCGCCGCGCGTTGTCAACAGAACGGGCAGGCTGCTTCACTCCCAGCCAAGCCAAGCACAACCCAACCCGGGCAGGCTGCGGGGAACTTGCTTGCCTGCACATATTACTGCTGAGCTGCGCTACGCAGCCGTTTAGTCTGCGCGAGTCATCGTATTATGAATGTTAATTAAAAGTTTTTATTTTACCTGAGCACCAAAAGACAAACCCCAACATTATATATATATATATATAAATTTCAGGTCAAAAATGTTGCGTTTTATTTGTACATTCTTCCTTTACGCGTATATTTCGGGCTTATTATCTATATTAATAAAAATGAATTGCCAAATATGTTGATAAGCATAAAACTCGAGAACGGCTGGACCAATTCCGCAATTTTTTTTGTTGTGTTCGTAATTCTCAGGACAAGGTTTTTATGAAATAAAATTGTTGGAAAATCGACCGAAAAATTCGAAAATTTGAGAAAAACTGAAAGTGCGTTTTCATTGTGTCCGTGTGTTTGTATTGATAAATCTTGATGAAATTTTGCACACTATACCTTGAAACCAAGAGGAAGGTCACAGTGTACATAAAATTTCGTAGGGTGCATGGCAGAGGTTACTTTACCTAACAGAATTCGACAAATTGTACGTTTTTATTCTGATCTTGATGAAATTTGGCACACTTGATATTCAAAGCAGGATGAAGGGTGCTGTCTGCTTAAAATTCTCAATGGTGCATGGCGGAGGGCACTTTACTTACACACTTCTAGACCAACCTACAGCTTTAGTCCGATGTTGAAGAAACTTTGCACACTTGACCATCAAGAGGAACATCACTGTCTACATAGTATTTCGGACAGTGCATGGAATAGAGTACCTTACAAAAGATTTCGACATCGTTTGCGGGTTACCATGAAAGTTGGCTCCATGTTTCCATGGAGAAGGTTTTTGAATATTTCCATGTGCATCTTTATATATATATATATATATATATATATATATATATATATATATATATATATATATATATGTGTGTGTGTGTGTATATGTGTATATATATATATATATATATATATATACCTAAAAACAAAGATGATGTGACTTACCAAATGAAAGTGCTGGCAGGTCGACAGACACACAAACGAACACAAACATACACACAAAATTCAAGCTTTCGCAACAAACTGTTGCCTCATCAGGAAAGAGGGAAGGAGAGGGAAAGACGAAAGGATGTGGGTTTTAAGGGAGAGGGTAAGGAGTCATTCCAGTCCCGGGAGCGGAAAGACTTACCTTAGGGGGAAAAAAGGACGGGTATACACTCGCACACATATCCATCCACACATATACAGACACAAGCAGACATATATATATATATATATATATATATATATATATATATATATGTGTGTGTGTGTGTGTGTGTGTGTGTGTGTGTATGTGTGTGTGTGTGTGTGTGTGCGTGTGTGTATATATGTATATATACATACATTTTTTAAACGAAATGTCTATGATCTTTTTGAAATTTGAGAGATGTCTGACACATTCACTGTCATCGTGTTTGACAATTCGCGCACAGCAAATGTCGCTTAACAGTTGCAAACCGGTTTTGGTCGAGCGAATGTGTTATATTGGCTGCAAAAAACCTTGATGTTAACGAAATGAATTTTCAGATTCAAAATATGATACTTGGCAAATTGATGACATACAAGTCGGTTTATTCCGTTACTAACAAAGATGATGTAGTCAACTATCCAACGGAATTTTTAAATTCGCTGGATTTGCCCGGATTACCGCCTCCCAATCTGCAATTAAGTCGGATCGGCAATCATTATGTTGCGAAAGGTACACCAGCCACGTCTTTGTAATGGCACCCGACTTGCGGTGAAGAAATTAAAGAACAACGTAATCGAAGCCACAATTTTAAAAGGAAAGTACAAAGGTTAAGACAGTTTGATTCCACGTATCACTATGATTCCGACCGACATGCCACTCGGCTTTAAACGGTTATAATTTCCAGCGCAGCTTGCATTTGCCATGTAGATAGATAAATCGCAAGGGTAGTCGTTATATGTTTGAGGTATCAATCTTGAGAATCATGTTTTTCATATGGCCAATTGTATGTCGCATATTCCCCTGTCAGGACACCTTCAACATCATTTGTTTACGCACCAGAAAACAAAATATCAATGCTGCATATCAAAGGTATTACAATAAATGCTGCCTAGCAATAAACTTTGACACTGCTTCACTGACCACCACAAAAGTTTACAGATATATATGAGTTTTCATAGATAGGTGAAGAGGAGATGAACTGAAGTGGCGGAGTCCAACAGAGAGAGGACGAGGAGAAGGATAGAGGGTGGGGGGAGATGGGCCAAGGGATGGGGATGGAAGGGGGGAGGTGAACATAGAGATAGTGGGAGAGGAATAAATGGATAGAGAGAAAATAGGCGAGTGAACATGGACTACGAGAGTATGGAATAAATAAATGCCCAGGCAACGCCCGGTCAGCTAGTTGTCAGATATAAAAGGATTTCTTCGAGACTTCACAATCTCTCAGTTTTGGATATTCTCAATTCAAACCACCATCAGATCACATCTCAAACAGGTTTGTGTAGCAAGCAGAACAGTCACTGAAAATGGAGCTCCTTTGTACACTAAAAGCTACAATTAACCACCAGGGGCGTAGATAACGGGGAGGGGGGGGGGCAGAGGTACCCCCCCTGGCCCCCAGAGCCCATTAACAGAGTGTTTTTTGTTTTAGTGGAACGCAATGCAATCTGTGTTGTAGGTTTCAACACTGAAATGGATAGATATTTGTACTAAAGAAGCGAACCTCCACCCCCCAAAAACAAAAAGAAGATTGGTCCCCTCCCCACAAGAATAAATTATCTACGCCCTTGATAACCACTGTACTGCAATGAGAACCAAATTAAGATTTTGGAAGTCTAGATTCTTTAACTTTAGTATGTTTCAGCCAAGTATGACACCAGTTATACAAATATTTAACTACTTTTCCTGGATGTATTTTACTGGTTCTGTGAATTCATTCAAAGTTGTCAAAAACATTCTAAATTGCCAAAATGCATTTTAACAAAATCGAAGCACTTGTTACGTACCCAGTTCGTCTAAAAACTATAGTACTGGGAATACAATGGCGACTCTGAGCCATTTTTAGCGGCGTCTACGTTTGCGTCATGAGAGTCCACACTTGTAGTCTAGGTCTGCGTCATAGGGACCATAGTTCGGATCCTCATGATGCAGACTTAGACGACGAGTGTTTACTTGCATGATGCGAATCTAAACGACGACTATAGACCCTCATAACACAGACCTAAACGACGAGTCTGAATCCTCATGACGCAGACGTAGACGCTGTGGAGAGTGGCTCCGAGTTTCCATTATATTCCTACTACAACACATTCGTGGAAAAAGACGCTCTTCATTTTAAAAGCATTTGTAGTGTCTAGGTCTTCAGCATCTTGACCCTGCTTGTGGGATTCCCCTTAATATAGAAATACAGGAATAAAATTACAGTTCGCAATTTGTGTGGAACTCAACAAAATAAATTGTAATTTAAACTCATAATGTGTATTGCCTTAATCCACAAATGAATATTTTATTTTGCAGAACACTTTTCAACATAAAATATTTACAAATTTTCCTTCAGTTCCCCTGAAAGTATTATTTAGGCCAAACCAGATACTCCTAAAAATATTTGGCTACTCTTGCAAACACAGGTAACAGAAAATGGTTTACAAACAATAATAAATGTCACTTGGGAGGATTGAAATCAGAAAGTTTAGTCTAAAATAAAAATGAACTCTATGGATTACAAAATTTCTATCTCAGAAATTGACGACCAGAAAGCACAATTAGAAAAGTACTCTCTTAATTAGTAAATTTGCACTCAAACTCATAGTTTCCTGTTTAATGTTCTACTGTACTCTTAATGTGTATGCTGATTAGTGTTTGAATTAATTATGACGAGATCGTTAAGTCTGTCTGTATTAAGACGTGATCGTTTTTCGCTAATTAGGTTTCCAGCGCAACTAAAAATTCTCTCACTAGAGGCACTAGTGGCTGGTATATTTAATATTTTTCTTGCCACACACGCAAGTCGAGGAAGTCGTTGGGAGTTATTTTTCCACCACTGTAGAATATCTCCCTCGTTCACACAGTGTTCTTGCAAGTATCTGCTGACTTCATCATGTAGGAGAGGAGACTCTTCTGCCCAGTCCTCAAATTTCGCCATTTTGTACGGTCCTGGATTTGTTTCTTTGGTGCTGTGATTGGGCACTTGTACTGAAACTATACAGGTTGCAATTAATATTTGCAAATAATGTGAAGATCGTACTACACATAGTTGAAATTATAATAGTTTTTAGATGATGCTATCATTTATCGTCCAGTAAAGTCATCAGAAGATCAAACCTAACTGCAGGACGATTTAAATAATATATATTTTTTTGGTGTGAAAATTGGCAGTTGGCAATAAATAATGAAAAGAGCGAGGTTATCCGTGTGTGTACTAAACTAAGTCCGTTAAACTTCGTTTACAAGATCAACCAGTCAAATCTAAAGGCTGCAGATTCTACTTAATACCTCTGATTACAATTACAACCTATTTAAATAGGAATGGACACAGAAAATGTTGTAGGCGTTTTAATGACAAAACACTCTTTTGGAGCATAGCTACGCAGTTGGAGAGTCTTTTCTGGTACGATTGATGGAGGAGGTCGAAAGAGTCTAAAGATGGGCAGCTCGTTTGGTATTATCGTGAAACAGGGGAAAGATATGTTGTTGAGTCCCATCTACATTGGAAGAAATGATCATGAGAATAAAATACAAAAAAGCAGCGCTCAGACTGAGAGATGTAGGTGTTTTATCCCGCGCGAAATTCGAGAATAGGAGACAAATAAGTTGAAAGTGGTTCGATGAACCCTCAACCAAGCACTTGCGTGTGACTTGCCGAGTACCCATGTACATGTAGATGAAGAATGTATGCATTATCTTAGGCGCTTACCTTCAGCACACATCTGTCGTGCTGCTTGGTAAACATCAATTTTTTCATCCTCGGTTAACTTTCTTAATGTGCGGTAGTTAGGCACCATAAAAGTTGCAATTTTATGCACCATACTAACGCACATTTTCTGTTCTGGGAAGGCACCGGCGGCTTGTTTCAAAGGTTTCATGTCCTGAAAATGCATTTTATCAACATACATATTTCACAAGTGGTTCTATAATATTCAGATGGAATAAAATTACAAACCTCTTCATCGTTATCCCGTACACTACAGTGAGCTTTTAAGGCATAAAACCACGGTAGAACTAAATGTAGGGTTGGCTCCTTGTCACCCTCTAGATCAACTGTGGCTTCTTTGAACGGCTTAAGAAATCCTATAAGCTGGCCAGTTATATGGTGGTCATAACCCAGCATCTTATCAGAGCCACCTTCGTTATGTAAGACAGCCTTCACTGAATCAATCTGAGAATGGACTGATACAAGCATGTCAAAATAACTATTCCAACGAGTTGAAACCCACTGCTTTAAAGATGAGTTCAGTCTCACACACAGACCTCTTCTCTTGAAGTAGGAAACCGTAGCCCGCACTGTATTAAGAATGGCTAATATATTTGGAACATTTTCTTTCAAAAACTGTTCGCTCAGAACATGTTTCAAGACTGTGTTTATACTATGAGCCATGCATGGAAGACGTTGATATATTTCGAGAGCTTTGACAATGTTACTGCCCTGGTCTGTGACAAATGTAATTTTGGCAATGTCTTCACGAGAAACACCCATAGTTTCTAAGCGATCTTCCAACTCGTTTCGAATATTCGAGCCAGTTTTTGGGCAGTCAGGAAACGCAGAGCACATCAGTACATAGTTGTTCAAACGCCAGTCTGAATTTATGTAATGAATTGTCACGGACATGTAATGCACCCCTTTGTAATTGTCTGTCCATAGATCAATTGTACTGGCACATATACCAGAACGAATCGCATGCACTATATCTGGGAGCATTTTGCTGCGCACTTTATCAGCTAAGGTTTGAACTTTCCTAGCTACTGTCACTCGGGAAGGCATAATATTTTTAATATCAACTGAGCCATATTTTTTACCTATGTCGATCAGTGTCTGCCCTAAATTAAGAAATCCTTCTCCCTCTATACTGCTAAATGGTCTCAGGTCCTTCGCACACATTTCGACGCACTTTTCGGCCACTAAATCTTTGTCCTCTTTCAAGATATTTACGGAGTGAGGGAACTGCTTGTCAAATTTGCACACATGTCGTAACATACTCGAGGTTCCCGAATAAGTACTTAAGAGCTTTTTACATAGTTTGCACTGAGACACACCTACAGATTTATTTGAAGCGGCATCATAAACACACGAAAACGTTTCCCATGCGGCACTTGTGCTCTGTTTCGTTACCAGCATGTATTCGCCAGTTGTCAATTTTTTCTCAATCTCACTAAAGTTCGACCTATTCATTGTGCCGCCCCCACCTTTGCGATAAATGAACTGCGGGCTAACTACCCGGCTACTCTAGTCGCGGTAGCTTGACAGCGCAAACTGTTGTCAGGCGCAGCAAGCTGAGCGGGTCCCGTGAAGCTTGGCAGGCCTGCGGGAACCCAGGTAGCCCGGGCTTGCGGATGCCCAAGTCGACCGCATTACCCACCATGCCTCAGTACACGCGCACTCTTGTGTTTACGTCGCGGCAGGCTGACCTGCATGAATGGTTGCAGAGGAGCTAGGGGCAAGCAGGCTGCAAGGGGAATTTGTACACCTCTGGGTATAATTACATTAATCCTCAGGGGGGTACACGTTTACTTTGTGTACCATGTGTTTGGCAAGCACAAGGAGCCCTAGCTAATATGGTATTTGCTTATACAACTTAACACATCGGTACCATATTTCTCTAACACATAAATTACACAGCTATCTGATCATTTAACAGAGAAACAAACATATTTTTACTATGTCAGTGACACATGTTTACGCAATTACAGAGTTCGATTACTTCACACTAACGAAATTGTATTTTGTCTGTACTTTGTGAACTGTTCATATTTTTTTGGAACCATTGTGATACTATGAGAGCTTTGAATGATGTATTCGGTATGAGATCATGATTTTTAAAGTACGTTTGAGGTAGATGACACTATTGAAATGGGCAGAGAATTTTCTTTAGGTTTTGAAATTATTGGAGGAAGCTACGACGATTTTGAGAGTTGACTGAGGTGTTATGATGTTATTATTACGATGACTATGTGAATTATGCTGTTGCGGTATGTTTATGATCAATAAGCTGATGCTATATGAGTTATTTGATAATGCTACATATCTGTTGTGATGAAATATTGAAGAAGTGTCAACGAATATGTATATATGTAATAAGGTAAGGAATAGGGAGTAGTGGTTAGGGACTCTGATTTATGAAAAGGATGTTGGAAACCAAGAATCGTACTTTAAGAGTTATGAAATGTGTGTGTATATGCGTGAATGTATCACAATGCCGGCGAAAATTTTTTGCACACTGTTATATTCATAGGATTTTGTTTCTAGACATTTGTAACGTAAATTTTCGACCTGTGAAATTTTCATATGAGACTGTCACTGTAGCGGAAACTGGCGTCGTAAATATTTCTGTAAGAAAGTTAAGTGACCACCTGCACGTAATGCGTTGTGGGCACCCAGCTGGGCGACAGTCGCCTGGAAAAAAGCCATTAGCGTGTGCCCCTTTCAGAGGTACAGGTAGAAAAGAAAAAAAGGGAAGCCATTATCCTCGTTTTTGACATACCTTTGTAGAAAGCACCGCAAAAACGACACGCTTACATCTGCACACCTGATTATGACAAGCGTCTTTCTCTAGAATTGAGGGAATTTTTACTGCATTATGAAATGCCATATGGCTAATGAATGATGTTTCATGCCGTCCTTTGTAAATATTTGTTCATTTTCTTTAATATCTGGTTTCTAGCTGCACTGCAGTATTGGTCAAAATAAAATTTAATATATGTACTAATATAGTTATTTTATGCCTACAGATCCAGTCAATAAGAAATTTATGGTCTACTTCCAAGAAAACGAGGGCACATAAATAGACATTTCCCTTCACAGGAATTGCATAAATAATTTCTTTAAGATTTGGTAACTTATCTGCTAAAGTTCTCGTGATGCATCACTCTAGTGTTAAGATGTGACATAGGAATTAGACATGGCCATTTTAGTGTAATATTTTTTCTGCTTGAGCTATGTCATGTTTAGATATAAGTTTTGTTATTTGGTGCTGCTGTTTGCCAGGCATAATGTTACAGAATTTGACTTTGTATTACGCTGTTAAGCCAGTTTTACTACGGATTTATTTTTCTTGTTTGCTGCACAGTGCCTTATATTAGTTGTAATATTGCAATTGGTTTGCCAATGTGAATTTTTTTGTCATTGTTGTTTGTGTTAATTATTTTGTGCTGCTGCATTGCCTCGTCCCTTGGTATATATATCTGAGCTCAGTAGATTTAAGTTAGCTTAAGAGGGGGTAGACTATATAAAAAACTAACTATGATGAATTGGAAGAAATGCATTAAGAAGCTATAAGAAAATGGTTTGGCAGAAAAGGAGTGTACAGTGTAAAAAAACTATTTTCGAAAGAGGATGTGAACAGAATATAGAAAGCATGCTTGGATAGGATTTTTTTAGGTGGAAACAAATGCTGAAATAAGAGGAAAGATCTATGAAATGACGTTTTGGGTTGGACTGCAGTACCAAATGTTACACTGAAAACGAACCCTGTCCTTTCCTTTTGTGTTATCCCACTATGTGTTTGTGTACCCTTGTGTATTTATGGTCTTCCTGTCTCTGTATGTTTACCTGATAAGACTTATGTTGTAGAATTTTTCTAATACTAAGCTACATTCACTATGATGAGGAATACTGTTATCCTCAAATATAATTGGCATTAATAATATGTTATTTACCTTTTAAATATGCTTAGACATTATTTATTCTGTTCTGTTTTAATGCTCATGTGTTAAGTTGATGTTTCAATAATTATTCTGATCTTTTATGTATTTACTTATGTCACAATTCCTGTAACACTGATGTATATGTTATTTCAATTCTTTTGTAAAGCTTGTACTACAATTGTTATCTGTATTGTTATGTTCTTTAATGATGTATTTTGTACCTTTGTAATTGTATTCTCATGTTATAATATTGTAATTGACACCAGTTCCTCAACTTAAGTAACTTGTAACTTCCATTTCACTGCACACGTTTCTGTTGGTCATAGTATATGGACAATATGTGAGAAGTTGGGACTGTTAGTGTTTGCACTTGTGTTGATAATTCAGCAAGGGACTGGATAACAGCATTGCTGGTTCTAAGGACAATTCCAAAAACTTCGTGAGTGTACGAGTGGTGGTTTCTGGACTTGCTATATTGTCTGCAAGACTTCTAAGGACAATTCCAAAAACTTTGTGCGTGCACAAGTGGTGGTTTATGGACTTGCTATCTTCTCTGCAAGACTCTTCAATGGTGATTGTGCACCTGCACAGTCACAACAGATGACTGCTGGCCATCTCTACAAGGACTACAGTGGGTCTACACCTTTGATGACTCACAAATACCATAATCTCTACAAGGACTACAGTGGGTCTACTCTGTGATGACCTACCTACCAATATTCTTCAAAACGTCGAATGACTCTGCGGTGGGTTTGCTCTGTTGTGGCCCATTACCTGTCAGCATGGCAAGAGTCAGCACTGTCTTTCCGTTGGAAGGACAACACTACTTCTTCAAGACTGCATGGAAATCCACTACTTCTGTGTGCAATTTCTTTTACTAATGAGACTTTGTGAAAAAAAACTGTAATTACTATTATGATGAATGATCAGGACTGTCTTTATGGACTGTGAGAAAATTTTAGCTTTTGACCAAGGTTGTATCAATAAGTGTGTGCATTTGATTTCTTTGTTATTGTAATTACGATTATGAAAAATTTTAACAAATATGTATTGCCCAGTGCCCAAAACAATTTGTAAATTTTTTTCTGGGGAGCATGGGGGCTATGTAAGTAGGTTGTTTATGTTTCCTTTATTTAAGTAGGCTGTTTATGTTTTCTTTATGTAAGTAGGCTGTTTATGTTTTCTTATTGGCAACATTACGTAGCACTCTATATGAAAATCACTGGCTGTGCTGTGTGCAGTCTGTGGCTAGTTTGCATTGTTGTCTGCCATTGTAGTGTTGGGCAGCGGCAGCTGGATGTGAACAGCGTGTAGCGTTGCACAGTTGGAGGTGAGCCGCCAGCAGTGGTGGATGTGGGGAGAGAGATGGCGGAGTTTTGTAATTTGTCATGAACTGCTATATATATTATGACTATTAAGGTAAATACATTGTTTGTTCTCTATTAAAATATTTCATTTGCTAACTATCCATATCAGTAGTTAGTGCCTTCCGTAGTTTGAATCTTTTATTTAGCTGGCAGTAGTGGCGCTCGCTGTATTGCAGTAGTTCGCGTAACGAAGATTTTTGGTGAGGTAAGTGATTTGTGAAAGGTACAGGTTAATGTTAGTCAGGGCCATTCTTTTGTAGGGATTATTGAAATTCAGATTGCGTTGCGCTAAAAAATATTGTGTGTCACTTTAGTGAATGTTTGAGTACGTTCAGCTTTGCTCAGCTGTTTGAAAAGCAAATAGTGTAAGAGGTTTATCAGCACAGTAATTCAGAAATTGTTCAAAGGGGACTTTTCAGTGCCAGTCTCCCTATTTTTTCAGAAGAATGATGTTGTGTCTTACAATCTATTTTATTTACTGTGAATATTAAAGCAGAAAACAGATCTTTTGAACCTTCTGACCTTTCTATTTCCAACCATGTTCAACAGGCAGCAACCCCGTTCTAAGATCTCCCTCTAAAGCTACATGTGCATAATAATCTGTATCTGCTGTATCAGTTGAATCAAATCATTCACCTAGGTATCATACAATTATTGTATAAACACTCAATCGTAATTTACTCTGTACGAGATCCCTGTTTCAGTGCCAACATCACAACTGGAGGTATTTGGTACACAATATCGACTGAAACATCTAAATTGGCTAGTTGTTCAAGTTGCTTCTGTTCGGGAGTGCTCGTCTAACTCGCCTTCATCGTAAAATGAACTGTCGCCCCCTTGTTTATTACCACCAAATTGTCAAAACTCCATTTTCACTAATCATTTCGAACATGCCCACACCAAACCAAACTGTTTCATGTAGATGCGACATGTTTTCTCAGCGGGTCCGCCCCGAGTTCTGCTGTACCTTTTACCGGTCCCCACCCTCCCTTAGTTGTCATCCACATACTTAACAGATATCAAGTGTATCTGGCTATATTATGACATATAACATGTAAACAGCGAAATAATAGTTGTTGTGAAATAAATCCGCTCTATTATGAAAAGATTGTAAATCTTTACAATCTTCGACTCTGAAATTATTGGTATATCGGAGCATTACTTAAATAATTTGACAACGCAGAGGCTTCCTTTACCAGGATACAGATTAGCTGGCTGTTTCTCAAGGAGTTCTTTGCTGGGTGGGGGAGTGGTTATGTACGCAAAAAACAGTATTCCATTTGAGTCAACAGACGTATCACGACACTGTACTGAACAGATCTCCTAAATTCATATGATCTGATGCAGACTGTGTTTTTCCCAACTGGGGTGCAGGGGAACAGTAGCATAGCCGTAGACAATATTTTTATTCATTCTTCATTATTAGATGGTCACTCTGTTAGTAAAAGCGTAAATGGCCTTTCAGACCATGATGCACAAATTTTTAACACTGAAAAACTTTTATACTCAAACCTATTTAGGAAAGTTAATCCAACAGAAATAGAGAGTTTTTTAAATTTTGTCAAGGAACAAGAGTGGCAGGATGTTTATAGTGCTGATAACATAGATGATACATACACTGCTTTCCTTAACACATTTCTCATGCTCTTTGAGAGTAGCTTTCCATTAGAACGTTCTAAACGGGGTACCAGCAGTAATAGGAAGCCCGAGTGGCTGACTAGTGGGATAAGGCTATCTTGTAGAACAAAGCGGGAATTACACCGAACTGTTAGAAGTAGTCACAATCAAGCTACAATACCCCATTACAAACAGTACTGTAAGGTGCTTAAAATGTTATTAGGAAGGCAAAGAGTATGTGATATGCAAATAGAATAGGTAAGTCACAGTATAAAATTAAAACCATATGGTCAGTTGTGAGGAAAGTGTATGGTCAGCAGCACGAGGTCGACGATATAAAGGCAGTTCGCAGTAAAAATATTTCTGTTACTGATAAATCAGATATATGTACAGTATTTAACTATCATTTTCTGAGCACTGCTAGTGAATTAAATAAAAATTTAGTTTCTACAGGAAGTCATATAACTTTCTCGGCAAATGCCTTTCCGAGATTGGTGTCTGAAATAGTCCTCTGTGATACAGACAAGAGAGAGACTGAGTCACTAATTAAGTCACTGAAGACTCAGAACTGTCGTGGTTATGATGGAGTGTTTATTAGAATATTAAAGTACTGTGCAGTACACGTTAGCCCTGTATTTAGCCGTATTTTTGTAATTTTTCCTTTACGAATGGTCTGTTTCCTGAGCGATTAAAGTACTCAATAGTGAAGCCGCTTTATAAAAAGGGAGAAAAAGATAATATATGTAATTTTAGACCCATTTCTATGCCATCATTGTTTGCGAAAGTTATTGAAAATTCTGTCTGTGTAAGGATAATTGATCATTTTATATCACACGATTTGCTATCAAATGTACAGTTCGGCTTTAGAAGTCGTTTAACAGCTGAAAATGCTATATTCTCTTTTCTCTGTGAGGTACTGGATGGGCTAAACAAAATCTTTTGACCGCTTGGCACATTTTTTGATTTAACTAAGGCATTTGATTGTGTTAATAATCAAATATGGCTCCAGAAGTTGGATCACTAGAGAATATGCGGAGTAGCTCATAATTGGTTCACCTCTTTCTTTAGCAACAGGCAGCAAAAGATCAATATTCACAATATTGATAACGGCTGTGATGTGGTGTCTGAGTGGAGTACTGTCAAGTGAAGGGTACCCCAGGGATTAGTGTTTCTTATTTATATAAATGATATGCCCTCTAGTATTATGGGTAACTCTAAAATACTTCTGTTTGTTGATGACACTAGCTTGGTAGTGAAGGAAGCTGTGTGCAACATTGGCTCGGTTTCAAATAGTGCAGTTCATGACCTAAGTTGATAGCTTGTAGAAAATAACCTAACGTTAAATCACAATAAGACTCAGTTTTTACAGTTTCTAACACACAATTCAACAAAACCTGACGTTTTCGTTTCACAGAACGGGCATATGATTAGTGGAACTGAACAGTTCAAATTTCTACGTGTTCAGATAGGTAGTAAGATGTCGTGGAAAGCCCACGTTCAGGATCTTGTTCAAAGACTTAATACTGCCATTTTTACTATTTGAACGCTATCAGAAGTGAATAATCGTTCGACACGAAAATTAGTCTACTTTGCTTATTTTCATTCACTTATGTCGTATGGTACTATATTTTGGGGTAGCTCTTCCCATTCTAAAAGGATATTTTTGGCTCAGAAACGGGCGGTTCGGGCAATAAGTGGGTAAGTTCACGAACCTGTTTTCGACCTCTGTTCACGAGTGTGGGTTTTGTGATATTTGCCTCTACATATATATATATATATATATATATATATATATATATATATATATATATATATATATATTCCTAACTGCCATTTCGTATTAACAATATTAGATTATTCCCAAGATTAAGCAGCTTTCACTCGGTTAATACTCGGCAGAAATCAAACCTACATTTGGATCGGACTTCCTAAACTCTTGTGCAAAAAGGTGTGCAGTATACTGCTTCATCCATTTTCAATAAGCTACCACTCGAATTCAAAAATCTTAGCAGTAATCCACGTGCTTTCAAATAGAAAATGAAGAGTTTTCTCATGGGTCACTCCTATTCTGTCGAGGAGTTCCTTGAAAAAGTAAGCTTATTCTTATTGTATTGTTGATTGTGTTTACTTACACTTATGGACTGACATTTTTCGGGTTCATAAACATTTATTTTCATCTGTTACTACTTTTATGTGGTAATTTCATGTACTGACACGGTCCATTACCTTGGTGATTTGCTCCTCAATTTGGTCCTACGGAACGTGACGTGTAAATAAATAAATAAATCTGAGAAGTAACTTTTATTGGTTTGCTTAAACGGTTACGCACTCAGTACACTATTAATTGTTCTCTTGGTGAAAATTTTACATTAATTTGGAGACAAGAATTTAGAGCTTTCGTGAGGTTCCAGTAACTTTGGGAAAAAATTGATGACAACGCACAAATTGACGTAAGTTAAACACATAGTTTATACAGAAGTCCGTATAATGTTACTATTGGATGAGTTTGCATAGTTCATTGGCATGTCACGTTTCACAGTGCGATGCTAGATACTACACTTCGTAATCAAGGGCGGGCGACATGACGCTTATAGGTATGGCACACGTGTTGCCCCCGCGGTGATATGAGACGTGATATGGCACACGGTGCAACTCTCCGTACGACTGACATCCAGACAGCATGAGCCACGTTTCTGTTTCGGTTTCGGTTGAAACCATGTGCTCCTCTGAAGACGAAGTTAGTGTGGCTTATCATTATTTAGAGCTAAAAAAACTCCAAAAGAAACATAATTCAGCTGTGGTTTCTCATGCGGTCGCCCAACACGAAAAATTCCACAACTTCTACTGAATGTATCCAGACAGTGTCCACCATTTGGAAAAACTTTTATCAGCTGTTCTGACAAAGCAGGACACAAGTTTCAGGCTTGGTGTTTTTCCTGCTGTGGAGCTACTCATTACAATAAGGTAAGCTGGTTAAAGTGCATGAATGAATTTAACAATCCCAACGTTAAAAACGGCACCATGAGATGTTTATTCTGATAAGACCACCCTCTATGCCACTGTGTTCAGTTTGGTACATATATAAATACTGGTTACAAATTAATGATCCTAAGATAATATTTTACAAAATGTTGAATTTCGCTAAATGCTGCATAATTCATCTTGATAAGTATTCAGAAGAAACGTAGCTGCATTTGAAAGATCAGCCGCCATCGATAGCTTAGCAATGGGTGGTGAAGGCTGCTTAGGAGAAGACAATGTATCTGAACTACTGGAAGAAGCCTTGGATGATAAGAAAAATCCCAAAATGTCCATCTCGCCTTCATCCAACTGCTAATTCAAAAGTAACAGGAAATTAGCTTTCAGAACTCTTTTACGCCTCTCACAAAATCTCCTGAAATCGGTGAGCATAGACTGGAAAAAGCATCCAGTCAGCATCATCAGTTGATGACTCCCAGTTTCTTTTTATTTCAGTAAGTTTTTTATTCCTGTGTGGAACGGAGACCTGGACAATTAACATGAAGCACATTAAAAAATTACAAGCTCTAGAGTTGGACTTTTGGAGAAGATCGGCAAGAATCTCCAGGAAAGAAAAGATAAGGAACACCGAAGTAATAAGGAGAATGGAAATAAAAGAAAGAATATATGACGTAATGGATAGGAAGAAATTACAGTGGTACGGGCATGTACGACGAATGGAGGAAGCCAGAATACCAAAACTGATACTGGAGTGGGAACCGGACGGGAGAAGAAGAAGAGGACGACCTGTGACCACCTGGCTCCAAAATGTACAGCACACAATGAGGAGAATGGGGCAGAGGAAGAGGACACGCAAGATCGAAACACCTGGAGAAATATTTTGAGAGTATAGTTTAAGAACGTTTATTGTTTGTATTGTATTTTCCAAGTAAATTATTATGTTGGAGATAAGCCTCTGTAATGAGGAAAAGCTCAAAAAAATAAAATAAAATAAGTTTTTTATTCCATTCTTGAACTTGCATCGGCTGCATGCGAAAAACTGAAACACGAGGCACCTTCTCACACCCTCGCAGCAAGCGTTAACAGCGTCGAGTCGAGGTGCGTAGCTGTCACCTTCGTTGGAGAGAACTTCCAATATCTGTCACATATCTTCTCGAGAATGGAAGGGGGTATCTTCCTCCTCCCACCCTTAAAGAACAACTTCGATATATCAGCTACATTTCGTATGCAGCAAACTTTGACCTGAAACCCACGAAATTTAACCTGACAGTGACTACATTCTTCATTGTAAAATTTTCAAAATATGCTTGATAGTTTACTTATTTGAGAAGTATCACAACCAGATCTCTTCGTCGTCATCGTAGTCCTTATGCCGGACTTCTTAAAAGATTTAATAATAATGTCATCCCTCACTGGGCCCGCTAGATGGCGCTGCCATACGTCAAACGGATATCCACTGCGTTTTTTTAAAATAAGAACCCCCATTTTTTATTACATATTCCTGCAGTACGGAAAGAAATATGAATGTTTTATTTGGACCACTTTTTTCGCTTTGTGGCAGATGGAGCTGTAATAGTCACAAACGTATACGTACGTGTTATCACGTAACATTCCGCCAGTGCGGACGGTATTTGCTTCGTGATACACTGCCCATGTTCCGTTTACCAATTGCGGAAAACGTCAATACCGTATTGATGTCAGGCTATTGTGATCAAACTGACCAACGGGCGTGTGCTGTGTATGCTGCTCGGTATCCTGGACGACATCATCCAAGTGTCCGGCCCATTCGCCGGAAAGTTAAATTATTTAAGGAAAAAGGAAGGGTTCAGCCACATGTGAAACGTCAGCCACGACCTGCAACAAATAATGATGCCCAAGTAGGTGTTTTAGCTGCTGTCGCGGCTAATCCGCACATCACTAGCCGACAAATTGCGCGAGAATCGGGAATCTCAAAAACGGCGGTGTTGAGAATGCTACATCAACACCGATTGCACCCGTGCCATATTTCTATGCACCTGGAATTGCATGGCGACGACTTTCAACGTCGTGTACAGTTCTGCCACTGCGCACAAGAGAAATTACGGTACGATGACAGATATTTTGCACGCGTTCTATTTAGTGACGAAGCGTCATTCACCAACAGTGGTAAAGTATACTTGCATAATATGCACTATTGGGCAACGGAAAATCCACGATGGCTGCGACAAGTGGAACATCAGCGCCCTTGGCGGGTTAATGGATGGTGTGGTATTATTGCCCCCATTTTATCGATGGCAATCTAAATGGTGCAATGTATGCTGATTTCCTACGTAATGTTCTTGCGATGTTATTACAAGATGTTTCACTGCATGACAGGTGCGGGCGGTATTGAATAGCATATTTCATGACAGGTGGATTGGTCGTCGAAGCACCATACCATGGCCCGCACGTTCACCGAATCTGACGTCCCCGGATTTCTTTCTGTGGCGAAAGTTGAAGGATATTTGCTATTGTGACCCACCGACAACGCCTGACAACATGCGTCATCGCATTGTCGAAGCGTGTGCGAACATTACGGTAGGCAACCTAATCGCTGTTGAGAGGAATGTCGTTACACGTATTGCCAAATGCACTGAAATTGACGTACATCATTTTGAGTATCTATTGCATTAATGTGGTATTTACAGGTAATCACGCTGTAACAGCATCCGTTCTCAGAAATGATAAGTTCACAGAGGTAGATGTATCACATTGGAACAACCTAAATAAAACGTACCTTAGTTCTGTATTTTAATTTAAAGAACCTACGTATTACCAACTGTTCGTCTAAAATCGTGAGCCATATGTTGGTGACTATTCCAGCGCCATCTATCACAAAGCGAAAAACGTGGTCCAACCAAAACATTCATATTTCTTTACGTTCTACAGGAATATGAAATAAAAAATGAGGGTTCCTATTTAATAAAAACGCAGTTGATATCCGTTTGACCTAGGGCCGCGCCATCTAGCGGGCCAACCCTAGCGCCATCTGGTTTCCCCTTTTAAGCTAGACAAGTTTTATTCTTTGTAGTTTTTTCGTTTGATGCCTATTTGGTGAGATATTTGGCCCGGTCACGATTAATGGACCACACACATACACACACACACACACACACATATATACAGGGCTATTACAAATGATTGAAGCGATTTCATAAATTCACTGTAGCTCCATTCATAGACATATGGTCACGACACACTACAGATACGTAGAAAAACTCATAAAGTTTTGTTCGGCTGAAGCCGCACTTCAGGTTTCTGCCGCCAGAGCGCTCTAGAGCGTAGTGAGACAAAATGGCGACAGGAGCCGAGAAAGCGTATGTCGTGCTTGAAATGCACTCACATCAGTCAGTCATAACAATGCAACGACACTTCAGGGCGAAGTTCAACAAAGATCCACCAACTGCTAACTCCATTCGGCGATGGTAAGCGCAGTTTAAAGCTTCTGGATGCCTCTGTAAGGGGAAATCAACGGGTCGGCCTGCAGTGAGCGAAGAAACGGTGGAACGCGTGCGGGCAAGTTTCACGCGTAGCTCGCGGGAGTCGACGAATAAAGCAAGCAGGGAGCTAAACGTATCACAGCCGACGGTTTGGAAAATCTTACGGAAAAGGCTAAAGCAGAAGCCTTACCGTTTACAATTGCTACAAGCCCTGACACCCGATGACAAAGTCAAACGCTTTGAATTTTCGGTGCGGTTGCAACAACTCACGGAGGAGGATGCGTTCAAGTGCGAAACTTGTTTTCAGTGATGAAGCAACATTTTTTCTTAATGGTGAAGTGAACAGACACAATGAGCGAATCTGGGCGGTAGAGAATCCTCACGCATTCGTGCAGCAAATTCGCAATTCACCAAAAGTTAACGTGTTTTGTGCAATCTCACGGTTTAAAGTTTACGGCCCCTTTTCTTCTGCGAAAAAAACGTTACAGGACACGTGTATCTGGACAATCTGGAAAATTGGCTCATGCCACAACTGGAGACCGACAGCGCCTACTTCACCTTTCAACAAGATGGTGCTCCACCGCACTTCCATCTTGATGTTCGGCATTTCTTAAACAGGAGATTGGAAAACCGGTGGATCGGTCGTGGTGGAGATCATGATCAGCAATTCATGTCATGGCGTCCACGCTCTCCCGACTTAACCCCATGCGATTTCTTTCTGTGGGGTTATGTGAAAGATTCAGTGTTTAAACCTCCTTTACCAAGAAACGTGCCAGAACTGCGAGCTCGCATTAACGATGCTTTCGAACTCATTGATGGGAACATGCTGCGCCGAGAGTGGGAGGAACTTGATTATCGGCTTGATGTCTGCCGAATCACTAAAGGGGCACATATCGAACATTTGTGAATGCCTAAAAAAACTTTTTGAGTTTTTGTATTTGTGTGCAAAGCGTTGTGAAAATATCTCAAATAATAAAGTTATTGTAGAGCTGTGAAATCGCTTCAATCATTTTTAATAACCCTGTGTATATATATAAAATTTGCTTTACCGAACAGCTTCCTCAAAAGCGACGTAGATACACTGCATGATAACACAGTTTTTTATTTTTTTCAGCAAAAATTAGAAGTTTTATTGAGAAACAAACTACAGAAGCGGATGTACCTTTTCACCTTCCGCATTTTTTTTTTTTTTTTTTTTTTTTTTTTTTTTTTTTTTTTTTTTTTTTTGGCGCATCGTATTACTTGAAATTTCCCTCGCCATGTGCAGTGCGACACAAGCTGCACTCCATATTGCGCTGGTAGATGCGACACAGATGCGTGTCGCCGTCGTACTGCTGCCGTTCCAGTGCCACACGTTTAAGTCGCTTCCGCTACGTTTCTACGCGCTTCGCCCTTCCGGGCCGCATCTGCTTCGTATCGCGGCTCGCTCCGCGTATCGAGCCGCGTATCGTATACATTGTTCACAGCCGTCGTACTTAACAATGGTGGGAGTTAGCGCCGACCAGTTCACAAGCATCGCAACTGCCGCTGTGAAACGTGAGTTACTCTCTACAGTCGCTAAATTCCTACATACCGTTGCTGTGCTGGCTGATGCTGATACGCTGCAACACCAGCAGTCCGTATTTTGCGGACTATAGGACGCTACCGACTGTGAGACGCGCCTTAATTTTTAAGCAGTTTTTGAAAAAAAACAACATTTTTGTCATTTTAGTATTAGAGGCCGAATTAAAAATTTTATTAGTTTATAAAACCGAACTGATCTTTAAAATCCCTGATCGTCATCTGAACTTCTACTTCCTCTTCGTCGTCATCGTAGGCCTTTACATGTATAATATGATCTTCACTGTCATCGAGGCCGTTACTTATGCCGCACTTCTTGAAAGATTTAACAGTAATGTCATCTCTCACTATACACCATGACTGTTTCATCCAGTGACCCACTTGTTTGATTGAAGGTCGTTTAAAGCTCCTCCGGCGTGAATTCATGTTGGTTTTAATCCGTCATCCATTTGTTCCATTCGTCTATCATATGCACTTTAAATGGTTTATTTATCGAGACATATAGAGATTGCACTTGTGAAGTAAGTCCTCCCGACATAACAACCGAGCGAGGTGGCGCAGTGGTTAGCACACTGGACTCGCATTCGGGAGGTCGACGGTTCAATCCCGCGTCCGGCCATCCTGATTTAGGTTTTCCGTGATTTCCCTAAATCGCTCCAGGCAAATGCCGGGATGGTTCCTCTGAAAGGGCACGGCCGACTTCCTTACGTAATCCGATGAGACCGATGACCTCGCTGTTTGGTCTCTTCCCCCAAACAATCCAATCCAATCCGACATAACAGCAAGCTCTGTAAATCGCTGTTTCACTTTCTCTTTCAGGCAGTTCTTCAAATTACTACTAAACTGATCTAGCATAAGAAGACAACTCGTCTTCAATAAATCACCTTCCCTTCTCTCCCACACTCTATTAATCAATAATTTCGTACAATCCTCCTCCATCCAATCCTTTTCATGTTCGTGAGCAACACCACTGGCCACATTTCAGAAGGTTTCGGCATTGTTTTGCGCTTGAAAATGGTCACTGGATTGCCGGCCGGTGTGGCCGTGCGGTTCTAGGCGCTTCAGTCTGGAACCCCGTGACCACTGCGGTCGCAGCTTCGAATCCTTCCTCGGGCATGGATGTGTGTGATTTCCTTAGGTTAGTTAGGTTAAAATAGTTCTCAGTTCTAGGGGACTGATGACCACAGATGTTAAGTCCCATAGTGCTCAGAGCTATTTGAACCGTTTGATCACTGGATTAAGTTTAGTGCCGTCAGCACAACATGAAACGACAACAGTGTAGTGCATTTTTTTCGTGTGCTATTCTTTTTATAGTTCCAGTTTTAACACCTTTCATGGCAGTAGTTCTGTTACTGCACACATCAAATATCAGAGGAGTTTCGTCCATACCAGCTATTTTCCCTTGTTCCACACTGGTTTTCTTTCGATGTTGAATAACAAAGCGATGGAAAGATAATATTTTCTCTTTATACTCTAGTGGCATTTTCTGAGATATTTTGGTTTTCGTTCGCATGCTAATTCCATGACGCTTCATAAACCTGTAGCACCAACCAATTCCACCTTGTAGTCTGTTAAGTTCCACTGTAGACCAAGCTTAAGAGGCGTATTTGAATCACCTTTCTATTAATTCCAATTCCATTTTCGGTCTCCACAAATCGGTTCAAATACGCTTTGCCCACTTTACATTCAGTCCTTTGTTTGCACATTTAGACTTGCTCGTCCTTTCTCAGTTTTTCTTTACCAGCCCGCCAATCGCGAATGGTTTATTTTCTGTTGCTGGAGGGCAGAGATGCCGCTCAGCTGCCCTGTTTCCATGTTCTTCCGTATATATTATTACTTTCAGTTTATAGCCCGCATTATATGAATACTTTTCTTTTCAGAATGAGATTTTCACTCTGCACCGGAGTGTGCGTTGATATGAAACTTCCTGGCAGATAAAAGCTGTGTGCCGGACGGAGACTCCAATTGCGGCCTTTGCCTTTCGCGGGCAATTGCTCTACCGCCTACCGGGGCGGGAGTCGTCCTTGAGTAGCTCAGTTGGTAGAGCAATTGCCCGCGAAAGGCAAAGGCCCCAATTCGAGTCTCGGTCCGGCACACAGTTTTAATCTACTTTTCTTTTCTTTACGAAGCTACATCTACATCTACATCTACATGGATACTCTACAAATCACATTTAAGTGCCTGGCAGAGGGTTCATCGAACTACCTTCACAATTCTCTATTATTCCAATCTCGTATAGAGCGCCGTACGTGCTCTGATATCCCTTATTTTATCGTGGTAATCGTTCCTCTCTATGTAGGTCGGTGTCAACAAAATATTTTCGCATTCGGAGGAGAAAGTTGGTGATTGGAATTTCGTGAGAATATTCCGTCGCAACGAAAAACGCCTTTCTTTTAATGACGTCCAGCCTATATCCTGTATCATTTCTGTGACACTCTCTCCCATATTTCGCGATAATACAAAACGTGCTGCCTTTCCTTGAACTTTTTCAATGTACTCCGTCAATCCTATCTGATAAGGATCTCACACCGCGCAGCAGTATTCTAAAAGAGGACGGACAAGCGTTGTGTAGGCAGTCTTCTTAGTAGGTTTGTTACATTTTCAAAGTGTCCTGCCAATAAAACGCAGTCTTTGGTTAGCCTGCCCCATAACATTTTCCATATGTTCCTTCCAATTTAAGTTTTTCTTAAATGTAATACCTAGGTATGTAGTTGAATTAGACTGATTTATAGTGTAACCGAAATTTAACGAGTTCCTTTTAGCACTCATGTGGATGACCTCTCACTCTTCATTATTTAGGATCAGCTGCCACTTTTTGCACCATTCAGATACCTTTTCTAAATCGTTTGGCAGTTTGTTTTGGTCTTCTGATGTATTTATTAGTCGATAAACGACAGCGTCACCTGCAAACAACCGAAGATGAGTGCTCAGATTCTCTCCCAAATCGTTTACATATATAAGGAACAGCAAAGGGCCTATACCGCTAACTTGGGGAACGCCAGAAATCACATCTGTTACTCGATGACTTTCTGTCAATTACTACGAACTGTGACCGCTTTGACAGGAAATCCAGGAAATGACAAATCCAGTCACGTAACTGAGACGATATTCCACAAGCACGCAATTACACTATAAAGCCGCTTGTGTGGTACCAGGTCAAAAGCCTTCCGGAAATCCAGAAATATGGAATCGATCTGAAATCCCTTGTCAATAGTACTCAACGCTCCATGTGAACAAAGAGCTAGTTGTGTTTCGCAGGAACGATGTTTTCTAAACCCATGTTGACTGTGTGTCAATTGTTTTCTTCGAGGTAATTCATAATGTTCGAACAAAATATATGTTCGAAAATCCTGTTGCATATGGACTTTAACGATCTGGGCCTGTAATTTAGTGGATTATTCCTTCTACCTTTTTTGAATATTGGTGTGACCTGTGCAACTTTCCAGTCTTTGAGGTACGGTTCTTTCAACGAGCGAACGGTTGTTTATGATTTTTGAGTATGGAGCTAATGCATCAGCATACTCCGAAAGCTAGCTGCTAACAAAAGTATTGTGCTGTTACCGATAGTACAAATCGCTTTCAGTTCAAGTCTGCTGGCACCATACACTCCAATGACGCATCACAGGCTTGACAGTGTTCTGGATTTGTGATGTTGGGGCGGGAGGGAGGCAGACAGTGTTAGCTTGCTCGTGAATCCCCGCAACTCACGTTCGTCGCATCGGTGCACTGCTGCTGCCTGTTGCATCCAGTGTTGTTAAGGTACGTTGTCCAAGACGCGACGCACACTAGCGACTGCGACGGGTCGCTACGTGACGTCAGAAGTTGCTTGCTGGCGCATGCGCAGTTCGAGTTTGGGATGCGACGCGCGGCTGTTGCGACAGCTGCCGCAGCACTGCACCAGTGAGCAGTGTTGCGACGGGAGTCGCACGACACAAAGACGTACGGCTGCCAGAAAGATGTCGAGCCAGTCAAGGAAAACTGAAATGAGCCACCCACAGGATGTGATGCTCTGTGAGCTGGTCTCGCGACATCCTTGCCTTTACGATTTGAAGAACCCTAAATATAGAGACACTATGTTCAGAGACAGAATTTGCGAAGAAATTGGTGCACAGTTGAAACTGGCAGGTGAGTGAAATATATAATATTTTCCCATTAATGCAAATTTTTCAGGCCTGTTATGAAAATCAGTTTAATCCATGCAGATGTAGAATTAGAATGATGAAAATGAACTTGAAGGTCAATTCTCGCATTACTCTTTTTTTGTGACGATAAAAATTGAAAACGTCAAGTACATTATAAAATGAACAATCTAAAGAACGAGAAAGTTACATTTTACAATACCTTCACTTTGAAAGTAAACGGTAGATTGGTGTCTTGATGATACCTTCTAGTTGTGAAAAACCACCACCAGATTGTTGTACAGCTTTCTGTAATCAATAGATGCTCGTTTCTCAACAGATTGCGCAAACAGTATGCTGCAATAAGTAATTTGTCACATTCGCTTCAATTCATTGGTAGAAGATGGTGCTCAAAAAAATTGTGCCAAAAGTGCACTACTGTTTTACAAGGCCCTTCTGGTCTGACACAGTTCACAATTGAAATTTGTCTTTTGTAAATCCTGGAGTCATCTTTTGAGTGCAGCTTGGCAAGATTAAATGTTCATGTCATCCATAACGATGTATGCTGTCAGAATATAAGAAAATGGAAGTTCATTTGGATGGGAATAAAGACTCAGTCGGCTATGAAAGTTGCCTTAGCTTGTTCCAAAAGTTTCTGCATGGGAGAAACTGACAAGTATAATTTGGAGAAATTTTGTGAACAAGCACGGACATTATTTCTTCCACATTTCTGCCAGTGTATACTGTAGACGTTCAGAATGAAAATTCTAGAGATGTTTAAGGTGTAACCCTATCTTGTTGTCAGGAACTTGAAACAATGCAATGACGCAAGCGTGCGGTTATTGTTAATAAACTTATCTTTCATTGGAATTTTAGGTGAAATGTGCAAAAACAGATGGAGGAATATTCGGGACTCGTATCAGAGAAATAAACGAGAAAGAAAGCTTGGAACAGGTTCAGATGCCTCAGCAAAACCACGAAAATGGGTTCTGCTTGATCACTTGGGTTTAAGAAACCTACATTTCGTGGCATTTTAAATGAAATTGTCAAGAGCATATGGAGAAATATTAGTAACTCATACCGGAGAAATATGACATAAAATGGTTTCATTAGGTCCAAATGTGTCAGCGAAACAAAACAAATGCATTCTCTATCGTGTGATGACCACACGATTCTCGTTGCGCGTCGATAGAACTGGCGGCTAGTCGCGACGCTCCCGGAGATATATGAGCCCAAATCTCGGTAACGAAGTTCGATATCATTCTGATCTCAACTTTAAAAATAATTTCAATATGTTAGCTTCTTTTCATGGGCAACGATGTATAACCTAACGTAAACCATACGTAAAGTAGCCAGCGACCACATTTTTCACTGTACACAATTCAAATTTTATGCAGTAGGTTACTTGTAAATTAAGTATCGGGATAACTGTGACGAATATCGGAAAAATAGACACCTCATTATCAAGCTGTGATGTGAAACTGTAAGATACGCAAACATCAATTTTTTGTGCCTTTTACTTTCCTCACAATTGATAGAGAAGTAATATACAGCGAAAAAAACACGCAAAACCGGAAGAGATACTTTTTAATTTTTTAAAGTAAAAGGAGAATCTGTATCGAAAAACTAACTCTGGGAGCCGATGTAACTTTGTTGCATTAACATACAGTATTTTTTACAGCAAGAAAATCGGAATTCTTATTTTTCTTATGTATTTGAATCCGCCGCCGCCGGCCGCAGCTTGGGAAACGGCGACGACTCCAGTCGTCTTGCAGCCGTGCCGCCGTCTGCCAGGGTGGGAAAAGAGGAGGGGGCAGCGTCGCAGTCGCAGCCAACTGTCGCGTCTTGCACAACGTAACTTTAGATAGAGGCAGGTCCATCGCGGCGTCGAATTTATGGCCATTTTTGAGACAGGCGGGGAATTTAATTCAAACACTGGACTTCTTACATTAATCTCGAGTATAAGAGGCACCTGAACATTGGAGACAATTTTTCGAAGAAAGAAGTGCGTCTTATAGTTCGTAAATACGGTAGTACTATGGTGGTGGAGATTTTCCATTAACCATCCAGCTCATAGTAGGGCGCTGTGCACTCGAGAATGAAACCAGCAAAAGCAACTACCCTACTTCGAGCACCATCCAACATACGAAATGCAAGCTCCTGTAGAACAAATCAGTTGTCTCTTTTACGGAATCCTTACAAGGCTCTGCGAAAAAAATAACCAATGAGTAGTTTCAAAGTGCCAAAAAAATGCAAGAAGGATTCCCTCACCTTTCATCACGTGTGCCTTCTACAATACGCACACAACAGCGAACTGAGTCGCAACTTATATATAGCTACCAGAAGCGTCCACGATCGAGGACCAAAATCAACATATTCCTAGGTAATAAAAATGGACGATATATATGTTTCTAGAGAAAAAAAGAAAACGTAGCTATGGGCAATAAGTACATCTACATGGCTACCCTGCTGTCACATTTAAATGCCTGGCAGAGGGTTCATCGGATCATCTTTACAATAATTCTCTATTATTCCAATCTCATACAAAGCACGGAAGAAACGAACACCTATGCTTTTCCGTGCGAGCTTTGATTTTCCTTCTTTTATTATGATGATAGTTTCTCCCTATGTAGGTCGGTGTCAACAAAATATTTTCGCATTCAGAGGAGAAAGTTGGTGATTGAAATTTCGTGAGAAGATCCCGCCGCAACGAAAAACACCTTTGTTTTAATGATGTCCACCCCAAATCCTGTATCATTTGAGTTGACTCTCCCATATTTCACGATAATACAAAGCGTACTGCCCTTCTTTGAACTTTCTCGATGTAGTCCATCAGCCCTATCTGGTAAGAATCCCACACCGCCTAACAATATTCTAAAAGAGGACGGACAAGCCTAGTGTAGGCAGTGTCTTTAGTAGATCTGTTATATTTTCTAAGTGTCCTGCCAATATAATGCAGTCTTTGGTCAGCCTTCCCCACAACATTTTCTATATGTTCCTTCCAGTTTAAGTTTTTCGTAATTTTAATTCCTAGATATTTAGTTGAATTTATGGCCTTTAGATTTGATGATTTATCGTGTAACCGAAGTTTAACGGTTTCTTTTTAGCACTCGTGTGGATGACCTCGCACTTTTCGTTATTTAAGGTCAATTTACGATTTTTGCAAAATAGTGATAGCTTTTCTAAATCCTTTTGCAATTTAGTTTGATCTTGTGATGACTTTACTAGTAGAAAAACGACAGCGTCATCTGCAAACAACGTAAGGCGCCTGCTCAGATTGTCTCCCAAATCGTTTATATAGATAAGGAACAACAAAGGCCCTATAACACTACCTTGGGGAACGGCAGAAATCCCTTCAGTTTTACTCGACTGCTTTCCGTTAATTACTACGAACCGTGATCTCTCTGTCAGGAAATCACGAATCCAGTCACGTAACAGAGACGATATTCCACAAGCAAGCAATTTCACTACAAGCCGCTTGTGTGGTACAGTGTCAAAAGCCTTCCGGAGCTCTAGAAATACGGAATAAATTTGACATCCCTTGTCAACAACACTGAACACTTCGTGTGGGTAAGGAGTTAGTTGTGTTTCACAAGAACATATTTTTTAAGTCCATGTTGACTGTGTGTCAATAGACCTTTCTCTTCGAGGTAATGCATAATGTTCAAATACAATATATGTTCCAAATCCTGCTGCGTATCGACTTTAATGATATCGGCCTGTACTTTAGTGGATTACTCCTACTACCTCTCTTAGATATTGGTTTGACCTGTGCAACCTTCCAGTCTGTAGCTACAGATCTTTCGTCGAGCGAACGGTTGTACATGAATGTTAAGTATGGAGCTACTGTATCAGCATACTATGAAAGAAAACTGATTGGTATACAGACTGCACCGGAAGACTTGCTTTTGTTGAACGATTTGAGTTGCTTCACTACACTGAGGATATCTATACTGAAGCGCCCAAGAAACTGCTATAGGCATGTGTATTCAAATACAGAGATATGTAAATAGGCAGAATACGGCGCTGTGGTCAGCGACGCCTATATAAGACAACAAGCGTCTGGCACAGTTGTTAGCTCAGTAACTGCTGCTACGATGGCATTTTATCAAGATTTAAGTAAGTTTGAACGTGGTGTTATAGACGGAGCACGAACGATTGGACACAGTATCTGCGAGGTAGCTATGAAGTGGGGATTTTGCAATACGGCCATTTCACGAGTGTACTGTGAATCTCAGGGATCAGAAACATCAAATGTTCGACGTCGCGGCAGCCTGAAATAGATCCTGCAAAAACTAGACCAACGACAACGGAAGAGAATCGTTCAACGTGACAGAAGTGCAACCCTTCCGTAGATTACTGCAGATTTCAAAGCTGGGACATCAGCAAGTGTCTGCGTGCGAACCATTCAACGAAACATCATCGACTTTAGCTTTCGGAGCCGAAAGCCTACTCGTGTACCAGTGATGACTGCACGACACAAAACTTTACCTCACCTGGGCCTGTCAACACTATTGGACTGTTGATGCCTGGAAATATGATACCCTGGAAGACGAGTCTCGTTTCAAATTGTATCGAGTGGGTGGACGTGTCCGTGTATGGAGACAACATCATGAATCCATGAACCCTGCATGTCAGCAGGGGACTGTTCAAGCTGGTGGGGGCTCTGTAATGGTGTGGGTCGTTTGCAGTTGGAGTGATACGAGACCCCTGATACGTCTAGATACGAATCTGACAGAGACACGTACGTAAGCGTCCTGTCTGATCACCTGCAGCCTTTCATGTCCATTGTGCATTCTGAGAGACTTGGGGAAATCCGGCAGGACAATGCGACACCTGCTGGCCGTGGTGGCCGAGCGGTTCTAGGCGCTTCAGTCTGTAACCGCGTGACCGCTACGATCGCAGGTTCGAATTCTGCCTCGGGCATGCATGTGTGTGATGTCCTTAGGTTAGTTAGGTTTAAGTAGTTCTAAGTTCTAGGGTACTGATGACCGCAGATGTTAAGTCCCATAGTTCTCAGAGCCAATGAGACACCACACACGTCCAGAATTGCTACAGAGTGGCTCCAGGAACACTCTTCTGAGTTTAAACACTTCCTCTGGCCACCAAACCCCACCAGATATTAACATTATTGAGCATATCTGGGAAGCCTTGCAACGTTTACTGATTTGCGGAGAGCCCTGCAGGATTCATGGTGTTAATTCCCTCCAGAACTGCTTCTGGCATTAGTTAAGTCAATGCTAGTTCGTGTTACGACACTTCTGCGTGTCCGCGGGGACCCTAGAGGACATTAAGCAAGTTTATCAGTTATTTGGCTCTTCAGTGTATTTCTATGTTACTCATGTTTGCAGCTGAGCTTGGTTGGAATTCTGGAATATTTTCTTCATCCTCTTTGGTGAAGGAATTACGGAAGATTGTGATTAGTCTGAGGACATGGGATACCCAAGACGTTCCACTGTGCTCTCATAATTCCGTCAATCGGTACTCCATGACGGCAGGAGTAACATCGCTGCATTTACTCACCAAGTTTTTGAGAGAACTACATTTTTCTTTCAAGTGTTCCCAATTATGTTTCCCGCCCACTTTCTTAAGGTTTATACCATCTTAGCATCTCTGAATTCATTCAATGTTTTTAACAGGAATTTAAAATGCTGTAACAACGGAATTGTTTTATTTTTTGTCAGCAGAATTGCTGTTTCTTTTTCTAATCTCAGGGTCCTATGCATGCACGGTAACTTCCCCATATAATACACTACTGGTTATTAAAATTGCTACATCACGAAGCGACGTGCACCAGCCGCGAAATTTAATCGACAGGAAGAAGATGCTGTGATATGCAAATGATTAACTTTTCAGAGCATTCACACAAGGTTGGCGCTGGTGATGACACCTAAAACGTGCTGACATGAGGAAAGTTTCCAACCGATTTCCCATACACAAACAGCAGTTGACCGGCGTTGCCTGGTGAAACGTTTTTGTGTTGCCTCTTGTAAGGAGGAGAAATGCGTACCATCACGTTTCCGAATTTGATAAAGGTCGGATTGTAGCCTACCACGATTGCGGTTTATCGTATCACGACATTGCTGCTCGCGTTGATTGAAATCCAATGACTGATAGCAGAATATGGAATCGGTGGGTTACAGAGGGTAATACGGAACGCCATACTGGATTCCAACGACCTCGTATCACTAGCAATCGAGATGACAGGCATCTTATGCACATGGCTGTAACGGAACGTGCAGCCAGGTCTCCATCCCTGAGTCAACAGATGGGGACGTTTGCAAGACAGCAACCATCTGCACAAACAGTTCGACGACGTTTGCAGCAGCATGGACTATCAGTTCGGAGACCATGGCTGCGATTACCCTTGACGCTGCATCAGAGACAGGCGCGCCTGCGATGGTGTACTCAACGGCGAACCTGTGTGCACGAATGGAGAAACGTCATTTTCTCGGATGAATCCAGGTTTTGTTTACAGCATCCGTGTTTGGCGACATCGCGGTGAACGCACATTGTAAGCTTGTATTCGTCATCGCCATACTGGCGTATCACCCGGCATTATGGTATGGGGTGCCATTGGTTACACGTCTTGTTCGCATTTACGGCACTTTTAACAGTGGACGTTACATTTCAGATGTGTTACGACCCGTGGCTCTACCCTTCATTCGATGCCTGTGAAACCCTACATTTCAGCAGGATAATGCACGACCGCATGTTGCAGGTCCTGTACGGACCTTTCTGGATACATAAAATGTTCGACTGCTGCCCTGGCCAGCACAGTCTCCAGATCTCACCAACTTGAAACGCCTGGTCAATGGTGGCCGAGCAACTGGATCGTGACGATACGCCAGTCACTACTCTTGATGAACTGTGGTATCGTGTTGAAGCTGCATGGGCAGCTGTACCTGTACACGCCGTGCAAGCTCTGTTTGACTCAATGCCCAGGCGTATCAAGGCCGTTATTACGGCCAGAGGTGGTAGTTCTGAGTACTGATTTCTCCGGATCTATGCACACAAATTGGGTGAAAATGTAATCACATGTTAGTTCTAGTGTAATATTTTTGTCCAATGAATACCCGTTTATCATCTGCAAGTCTTCTTGATTACAACTATTACAAATACCCTCAAAGACAAGCAAAACTACGGACGACGAAAGAATTACCCGAATCTGAATGAAATAGGTAGATGCGATCTACATGTGCAGACAAACAAATGATTATACTCTCAGAAAGAAATGTACGATCTATTGAAGAATAAGACCTTTACAAATTGAGAAAACCAACAACGCATTGGTTCACTTCTGGCTACTATGCAAGCCATTATTCGGTTTGGCATTGATTGATGGTGTTGTAGTGTGACTCCTGAGGGATATCCCGTTATATTCTGTCTAAATGGAACGTAAGACCGTCAAAATCCTGATGTGTCTGGAGGGTCCTGCTCATAATGCTCCCACGAGTTTCCATTTGGGAAGAGATCCAAGTACCTTGCTGGCAAGGTAGGATTTGGAAAGCACAAAGACAAGCATTAAAAACCCTCGGCGTGTGTGATTGGGCATTATCTTACTGAAATGTTAGGCCAGGATGGCTTACCGTGAAGGGCAGCAAAACGGGCATACAATATCGTCGACGTACCGATCTGCTTCAAGGGTCCTGCTACGAAATGAAGTCGTACCCCAGACCATAATTCCTGGTTGTCGTGCCGTATGGAGGGTGACAGTCAGGTTGATTCAAATGTGTGTGAAACCTTATGGGACTTAACTGCTAAGGTCATCAGTCCCTAAGCCTACACACTACTTAACTGAAATTATCCTAAGGACACACACACACACACACACCCATGCCCGAGGGAGGACTCGAACTTCCGCCGGGACCAGCCGCACAGTCCATGACTGCAGTTCCTCAGATCGCTCGGCTAATCCCGCGCGGCGGTCAGGTTGGTATCAGCTGTCTGGGGCATCTCGAAACATGTCTCCACTGACTGTTGGGGGCAGTTCGAAGAGAGACTCATCACTGAAGATAGGTCTACTACAGTCAATGACATACCAAACCGAAGACGTGTCTTACATATAAATACATCACATCTACCGACTTTGGTTCCATTCCAATAATCCATCGTTGTGTATCTTTTTTTCTTGTTTTTCTATTTTTCGCCCTTAGCAGCAGCTCACGTCGACCTACGTTCATCAGCGCCTTAATAGCTCGGAGAGAAGAATTACTTATTACTCCTACTGCTTAGTGGCTGTGTTCTCGCACTTACAGTCGCATCGCTGCCATCGATTGTAGGGCCACCATCTTTGCCTTCCGCGATTCAAGCCGGTGGTCGTGTGGTTTACGGAGAGAGAACAGAGACAGCGGAGTGGAGGTTCGCACGGTCGGAGGTGGCTTGTTGACGTTTACCGTGAGGCCTGTGGTACGACGCCTGTACGCTATGGGCAGAGTCAGCGAGAGATAGCAGTGACTTAATGGGATCTCGGGTGTGGTATCGCGGTGGTTTTGGGGATTTTCTGTTGCGAGGGCATGTATAGGTTCTGGTTACTGGCCATTTAAATTGAGATGTGTCTATGGCGTGACGGGGGATATGTGTGATGCTCGCCGCTGTTGCACGTGAAAACGCTTCGTCTGCCTTGTGTCTCTGCAGGAAATTATGTGAAATAAATAGCTGATACCACGGCGACGTCTTGCTCTCAGGCGTTGTTGAGTATATTTCGGAATTACTGAATGGTGAAGGTATCGCACGTGTAAAGCAAATGAAGCCGTTTGCGCCATACTAAGGTACTGTTTTATTCTGCTCAAATTCTGTCAATTATATGTGCAGTTATATGCCCTTCTTTAGCTGCAGAAGTTATAGAAGTGTGAAAACAGAGAGCTATATGGGAAGGGATGTAGAGCTGAAACCCTTCCAATTAGTGAATACACTCGAACTCTGTATTATTTAAGGTGCCTTTCCATACGAGCACCTACTTTGGTAATAAGTGTTATTCGGAGGTTGTCATGGTACTGTAAGTAATTATTATACACAAAATTCTTTATTCTGATTATACTAAATTGGAGATGTAAGGTCGGTTGTGTGCCGCTGTAAATTACTATTGTCTCCTCTGTGTGGCAGCCTACCATTGTCAGTGGCTTCAATCATTATTCCCGTCATATTTCGAGTTTTGTATTCGCGGGTTTGCTTAAGCTGACACTGTTGAGTTGCAAGACCTAAAAACAGGCAAGTAGAACTGAGTATTCTATGAGATCAAGACGATATTCTATTACGTGGTAGCTTAGTTTGTTATAGGTTAGAAGTATTTTGCGTGTTATTAACATTCTGCTGTTTGCTTTGGCTAAAGGAGCTAGTTCTGTGAAGTAGTCGCTTATATTTTATTAGTGTGTTACGCGTTGTGCCTTTTCATGTTAATCGTTTTTAAGAAGCCACACACCGTCAGGTGGCTTGCGGAGTATGGACGTAGATGTAGATGTAGACTCTGTGTATGTTGCAGGTAGCTGAAACTGACGTGTTCACGGGGTTCACGTCCTGACGGGGTCGATAGTGGCCCTTTTTTTACTACGGCACATCCTGCTATCCTTCACTACATTTTTCTCGCTTATATCGTTACTACGTTTGTCGAGTGGAATTAGGGCTTACTGTAATCACCTTACATGTTGAAGTTAAGTATCTCCCTTGCCAGGGCGCGAACTTTCGTGGATATAGTCGTATTCTCATCTGTAGAGATTGATAGTGTTATTCATTTGTTCCCGTCACATGTATGGTTATTTATCTTGTTATATTTAATGTCAGTAAAATGTAAGTGTTAGCGACGTCCGAATTGGGACGTTGTATCCTCCTCTTGTGAAAACAAATGTAAGTGATTTTATTCATTTTTTAAGTAGCTTTTAGATGCCTACGTTTTGCCTCCATGTTTGGTGTTTTTATGGTTTCCAGGTTAATTAAAATTACAGTAAAGGTAAATTTGGTAACGGAGCGTTTCGTGTATTTATTAGATGCTAAGTGGATCCTAAGTTAAGTGCAGGAACCCTACCAGTGGCTGCCTAACCATCAAACGCATCAGAATGCATCTTATTCTCTTGGTACATAAATGATTCCATAGCGAGGATAAACAGAAATCTGCGGCTGTTTACTGATGATCCTGTGGTGTACGGAAATTTGTCGTCGTTGAGTGACTGCAGAAGGATACAAGATGACATAGAAAAATTTTCTAGCTGGTGTCATGAATGGCAGATTGCTCTAAATATAGAAAAGTTAGCACATGAGTAGGAAATCAATAACAAACGTTTTTGTACTAGGAGAATGTGTTACCCCAAGAAATGATCATGTATGCGTTATGGTACAACACTGAGGGAAATATGCCAGCTTTTCATTAATTTTGTAACACCTTTGTCTGACAACATGTGCATCTGAAATAAAGATTTATGTAGTATCGGAGCATCTTGAATTCTTTGTGATTTGGTGTCTATTATGATAAAAAAGTATATTTCATGATATTCTGTAGGAATTAGTTTTTTCTTTTTATTAATTTGTAATCTGAAGTTTCTTATTTGATATGGTTTAGTCGATAATGTGAGAAAGTGTATATTTATTATTTTAATAAATCAATGCGTACAGAAGGCACTTTACGTTGTGGAAAATTTACCAAAGAAGAGCGCCTATAAACATTTGACATATCGCCACTCTTTCCGTTATTTTTGTTGTGAACGCAATATCTGCGGATAGTGAAGCTTTTTCATAGTAATTATATCGTCTAAGCTCAAGCAGCAGGTAGAAGGAAACGCATTGTAATTATGCAACGCCGCAACCCTCTCTCTCTCTCTTTCTCTCTCTGATAATTACATCGCTTATACCAGCGTGTAAATATTTAACAGGTGTATTACTGAGATGGAACAAGTTAGTTAAAAGATTATATTCCGTTACCGTACGACATAAAAAGCGGAGTTAATTGCACCCTGCGTTGTTACTTTAGGGGGAACTTCATTAAGCTGACGAGTTAAGTTCACATCTTTAATCACATGAGCGCGCTTAGTCTTTGAACGGCCATCCTCATTTTGCCGGGCGTCAGGTTCTTTTTATTTTTACTTTCTCTCTCACTCTGGTGATAACGTTACAGAAGATTAAATGTGAACATTGCAACCTTCATAAACACGCTAGTGGAGGAACAAAGCGCTCTGTTGCCTCAATAAACTGGCGTGCGGAAACAGCAAATTGCGGCTTGAACGGTACGCACAGTTCCATGGTGGGATAAACGTTTCATCGCGAACAGTGACCAGCGATAAATCAGCCCCGCATTTCCAGAGCAAACAGTTTTAAATGAAAGAACCGCGCTGTCTCTGTGTCGCACATTACGTCTGATGCCGCCGGTCCCTTTACCGGTCAGCCAGACTGCGCAGCAATAAAGCTTCCGAACTGTAGTGTCGGTCCCGTAACTCAGTTGATTTAAATCAGTTACAGCAGACGTTTTGCGCTCGGAACGATACACAGTGTTGGGACAGAATAATATGAATGTCCAGTTAATAGGTCGCAGCACTACCTTTGACATGAAAACAGGTTCTATCGCTATGGGCTTCGTCGCATATAAACCCGGAATTGTGTTCAATTGGATTTTCTTCCGCTCTTGGCAAAACACTGCTCCAGTCGTGTGAGAGGAAATGTAGAGCCATAGAGCCATAGAGAGACCGTAGTGAGTCGGTAACATACGAATCGGGGGTAATGTAGAAACTACTGGAAACGTATTACGTAATCCTGAACTTTATATAATCCATAATGAACACCTCTAATTCTGTGAGTTTGAGCATTTTTGGCTTGGGGGTTTCAGTACTTTTCAGAGACCCGTGTCTTACATGGCTGAACAGGTTTCATTTATTTTTCCACTTAGTGTGACGATTTACGCCTCTTAAACCACACCATGGTCACACACAAGCTATTACAAAACCTCCACCATCTGTTAGGGTTGAAGGAAAGCAGTTGGCGTTATAAACATCCTCTGGTGTTCTCTACACGTAGGTACGTCTCAATTTTCCTCTCATCAACAAGAAGGTAGTATCAAATTCCACACATGTTACGTATTTGAAGCGCTCTTGCACGGCTCTTTTCAGTACCACAGAAAAAGTTTATGGTTCCATAAGCAATGGACCAGTGCCATAATTACGCAACTAAAAGTGTTTTGCCGCTACAACTTAGCGAAAAGCGCAACTGAAACACTGAAACGTAGTGGGCGAGGAACTTCGAATGGATACGACCAATAAAACCCATAATCCTCCCCTCCGAAAAAAAAGACCCTCGAGGTCAGTACCGTACATTAACAAAAATAACATTTACACACGTCATTAGAATCACCAGCTCCGCAGGCTCTGAAACAATATAAGACCTTCATTAATTCACCAAGCTCACAGTTAGTAGCTACCCTCTGTTAACAACAATCTAGATGTGCACAACTTCTGGTAAGATATAATTTTACAGTATTTCTTGGGCGCTGAACTGGACGTACGTGGCATCTCTAACTTTTAAAACCTTTCATAATACGCGGAATTGCATAAAACTTGATAATGAAAAATTCGAAATGAAACAATTCCACACTAAAACATAGAGAATGCTTAGCAGCATTAGGTTGCAAAATCACTGTCAGAATAACGCATAAAATAGTATGCAGATATATGGGTACATAAACAAGGAGTTCAAAAAAAATTTTTTGAATACTTTGAGAGGTGGCAGTACTCAGCGAAAAATAAGTCTACTAAACACCTTTCTGAGGGTCGTTTACCAAAGAATTTACAAGATCTGTCAAGAACAAATTTCTTCTACATACTTTGGTTTCAGAAATTCATTTGGCACGCGCGAAGCATTATTTAGCATCCAGGTACTATTTCAAAGGCGCAGAGACGTGAATTGCGACATTTATGACAGCTTTATTGATTATCAGAAGGCTTTCGACAGAGTAAAACACCACAAGATTGTTGACATTTTAAGAAGCATTGGTTTCGATGATCAAGACCTACGTATAATTGTGAACCTATATTGGAACCAGTCGGCTTCTGTGAAGCTAGACAGAGAAAATACAGGGGACATAGACATTCTACGAGGTGTAAGGCAGTGTTTTATATTATCCCCACTGATTTTCAACGTCTATTCACAACACATCTTTAATGAAACTCTTGATGAAATGGAGATTGGGGTGCTCGTAAACGGAAAATATATCAACAACATCCGATATGCTGACGACACAGTAATATTTTCTGTTAGTGAGGATAGTTTTCAGTACCTTGTCGATAGACATGCACAAAAAAACTCTGAATATGGCCCAGATGTCAACCTTCAAAAAACGAAAACAATGATAATCAATAAAAACAGAGGCCCTGCGTGTCACACTAAGATAAACCAAAATCAAACAGAGCAAGTACATAAATACACTTACCTTCGCCGTACAATAAATGACCAGTGGCAACTTTCTGATGAGGTGGGAACTCTAATTGGAAAAGCCAGGGCTGTCTTCAAGAAGATGAGTAACCATTTTCAAGAATAATGAGTTAGCAATGACGACGAAGATCACACTTATACACTGCTACGTATTTTCCACTCTATTCTATAGTTTTGAATCATGGATTCTGACAGAATCGTTGGGTAAACGGCTGGAGGCTTTTGAGATGTGGCTGTAGAGGAGAATGTTAAGAATACTGTAGACAGCGCACGTCACAAATGTCGAAGTTCTACGAAGAATGAAGAAAGAAATGGTTCAAATGGCTCTGAGCACTATGCAACTTAACTTCTGAGGTCGTCAGTTGCCTAGATCTTAGAACTAATTAAACCTAACTAACCTAAGGACATCACACACATCCATGCCCGAGTCAGGATTCGAACCTGCGACCGTAGCGGTCGCTCAGCTCCAGACTGTAGCGCCTAGAACCGCACGGCCACTCCGGCCGGCAATGAAGAAAGAGAAAGAAGTACTGGCCACCGTGAAAGAAAGAAAGATCCAGTACCTGGGACACATCATGCGGAACAACAACAGATACCACCTCCTCCAGATCATCCTGCAAGGAAAAATACCAAGGAAGAGAAGCGTTGGCCGGAGAAGAATATCCTGGCTTAAGAGCATCAGGACGTGTACCTCTAAAACATCTACAGAGCTATTTCGAGCTGCAAGTGCCACGAAAAGCACAGCCAAGATGGTTGCCAACATCCAAAACGAATAGGAACCAGAAGAAAAAGATATATGGGTCCGGAAATACACTCCTGGAAATTGAAATAAGAACACCGTGAATTCATTGTCCCAGGAAGGGGAAACTTTATTGACACATTCCTGTGGTCAGATACATCACATGATCACACTGACAGAACCACAGGCGCATAGACACAGGCAACAGAGCATGCACAATGTCGGCACTAGTACAGTGTATATCCACCTTTCGCAGCAATTCAGGCTGCTATTCTCCCATGAAGACGATCGTAGAGATGCTGGATGTAGTCCTGTGGAACGGCTTGCCATGCCATTCCCACCTGGCGCCTCAGTTGGACCAGCGTTCGTGCTGGACGTGCAGACCGCGTGAGACGACGCTTCATCCAGTCCCAAACATGCTCAATGGGGGACAGATCCGGAGATCTTGCTGGCCAGGGTGCACTATTCAGTGTCCCCTCGACGATCACCAGTGGTGTACGGCCAGTGTAGGAGATCGCTCCCCACACCATGATGCCGGGTGTTGGCCCTGTGTGCCTCGGTCGTATGCAGTCCTGATTGTGGCGCTCACCTGCACGGCGCCAAACACGCATACGACCATCATTGGCACCAAGGCAGAAGCGACTCTCATCGCTGAAGACGACACGTCTCCATTCGTCCCTCCATTCACGCCTGTCGCGACACCACTGGAGGCGGGCTGCACGATTTTGGGGCGTGAGCGGAAGACGGCCTAACGGTGTGCGGGACCGTAGCCCAGCTTCATGGAGACGGTTGCGAATGGTCCTCGCCGATACCCCAGGAGCAACAGTGTCCCTAATTTGCTGGGAAGTGGCGGTGCGGTCCCCTACGGCACTGCGTAGGATCCTACGGTCTTGGCGTGCATCCGTGCGTCGCTGCGGTCCGGTCCCAGGTCGACGGGCACGTGCACCTTCCGCCGACCACTGGCGACAACATCGATGCACTGTGGAGACCTCACGCCCCACGTGTTGAGCAATTCGGCGGTACGTCCACCCGGCCTCCCGCATGCCCACTATACGCCCTCGCTCAAAGTCCGTCAACTGCACATATGGTTCACGTCCACGCTGTCGCGGCATGCTACCAGTGTTAAAGACTGCGATGGAGCTCCGTATGCCACGGCAAACTGGCTGACACTGACGGCGGCGGTGCACAAATGCTGCGCAGCTAGCGCCATTCGACGGCCAACACCGCGGTTCCTGGTGTGTCCGCTGTGCCGTGCGTGTGATCATTGCTTGTACAGCCCTCTCGCAGTGTCCGGAGCAAGTATGGTGGGTCTGACACACCGGTGTCAATGTGTTCTTTTTTCCATTTCCAGGAGTGTATATACTTTCTGAGATAAGTCCTGTAAACTTGGGTCCGGAAATGCATACTTTCTGCCATAAACACGCGTTTGCTGGTTATGATCAAAGTGTCGTCCATCCATGACAATGCACCCGTTTCCCCTCTGGCGTAAGAATGACGCATCCTTTGAAGTATACCCGGTTGTTCTTGCGCTTGTTGGCAAGTACTGAAGACGAGACACTGTAGTGTCCGCACAAAGTGGACAAAGTGGCGTGGACCAGTTGCTTGAAGTGTCCCCATAACCAAAATTGAGGTCTGTGGAACGAACAGGCGAATGTGTGACCAAAACCACCCCCCCCCCCCCCTCCTTCCGGCAGATGTTTGCACACATTGTGACGAAAGTGTGATGGTGCGCCATCATGCATGTGCCATATTTCTATTGACTGCTGCAGTAGCACAGCCTCTGGCAAGGTAGGAAATACATTACTGAGAAAGTCCGGCTAATGCACCCCAGTTAACCTTTTTGGTAGTACGTGTGGTCTTTTTCATCTATCGCCAAGCACACCTGCCTATACGTTCATTGAGAATCGGTGTTGATGCCGTCTTTCCTGAGTTGCTTGTGGATTTACATCTACTCGTGCATGGTGATTATAGAAAACGCAACACCATCTCTTGTGAACCTTCCCTCATCGGTAAATACAATCATGGATGTGATACACACTTGTGCAACAGCAATTGACAGAACCGCCTTCTGCCATGATAGAGCCTGAATGCGCTGTAGATGGTATAAACTAAACTCTGTCCGAACAGGGCATGAAGGCCGAACGGCACCAATCGGCCGGCGTGTCATCCTCAGCCGTCACTGGATGCGGGTATGGAGGGGCACGTGGTCAGCACACCAGTCGTATGTCTGTAGATGATATTGGTACATCATTGTTCATGAAGTATCCCCCTGATAAGAGAGTAAGGCACGCCTTAAGCTGTTGCTAATCGTCGCACTCAGATCCCTGGGATTACTTCCACGGAACGTAACCACACTTCTCAATGTCAGGCGTGTGCATTGTGCGACGCCTTCCATTGTTGGTCTTCCGAGGTACAAGGGTGTCCTTGATATGCTGGAAAAGTCTGCCGGACAACTTATCAGAGGATATTTTTCAGTGTAGAGGGCCCGGACATCAGGCTACGTCCATTTGCTAATCCGTAGAGGCTATCATACCCGCCATTTCACGTTTTGAGTACTGGGTTTCCGTTGCTAACAAGTGGTGGAAGAGAAAAATAGTGTAAATATACGACAGCATTTGTACGTACAAATGGCGCAATAACGGTAAACAAATAAGTGAATCGGCGTTTGGAAGAAGGTAAAACACCATGATACGTACCCTTGATTGATAGTACTGTGCAACAAGGAACACAAACAGGATGAAGACTAACGTAGCCTAAAATAGAATCGAACCACACCACTGACTGCAGAACGCCTAATAGCAGGCAGAGTACTGTGAATAAGACACAATGATACTCTGCCGACGCATTTGACGAAACGCCAATGCAAGGACTGTGTTATTATCCGCAGTCCTTCCTATAAACTCGTGTTCATCTCGGAAAGTACTTATTTTTCTTGCTTCGGTGAGTACTACTACCTCTCAAAGTATTCGATACTTTTTTTGAACACTATGCGTGCATCTGTATAGAAATACTTCTTAAACCTAATGGCAGTAATTTAAAACATATTTTTAACTTACTGACAGGGTAGTTATAATCAATAAAATGGGAACACTGTCAGAGCCGCAAGGCACTGCATCGATGATGAAAGAACAATTGAAGCTTGGCATTTTAGATCAAAATAAGGTAAGATCCATCTTGCAATGAGCGCGAATATAAAGTCACCTCACTGAGGTAGGCAGGGAAGCTGAAAACGTTTTGTATTTAAATGTTTCTCACCAGATAAAATTTTCTTGGCGATGCATTGAACAAAGGAGGCAACTGCAAACATTTTACGCGCAGCCTCCACTGGTCCGCTACTAGCCCGACGCTTCAGAGCATAGCATGCTCAGACTGAGGTTTATATACAAGCCATACACCGTGTGTGTCTTCTCCAATGGTGAGGAAGGTGGAAATATCGGAATCGTGTGCCTCAAGTTCACAGGAGGTAGACAAGGATTCCAGGCTTCACAAAAACACCAAAGAAATATAGCTGTGTCTCCATGGAAGTAGCTGAATCGAGGTTGCTAATAGTTGTGCAGCTACCAGACATAAAGAGAATAAACGAACAAACACTAAAAGCAACACTAAACCTGCAGCGATTCTACACTGAAGAGCCAACGTAACTGGTACATCTGCCTAATATCCTGTAGGGCCCCAGCGTCCACGCAGAAGCGCCGCAGCACGACGTGGCATGGACTCTACTAATGTCTGAAGTAGTGCTGTAGGAAAATGACACCATGAATCCTGCAGAACTTTCCATAAATCCGTAAGAGTATTAGTAGGTAGAAATCTGAACAGCATGTTGCAAGGCATCCCAGATATGCTCAATAATATTAATGTCTGGGGAATTTGGTGAACATCGGAAGCGTTTAAGGGGCTCCGGAACGAGCTATACTTGCGATGTTAAAATAACGCTTATAAATTACATCTTTCCTCACAAAGTATTTGAGGTAGGAAGTTGAACTTTTTACAGATTATTTATTGGAATATGGGCTACAACTTAACACAGGGATTTTACAAAATTTTAGTTCAGTTATTAAAGATGATTTTTTTTTCAATTGTAATGAAAATTCACAACATTTTTTTGCAATTTTTTATTTATATATTCAAAAATATACAGTTTTTTGGAAAAAGGCTGTGTTAAATTATGCAGAAGGTACTGTGTAACATTTACTGAAAGTTTGAAACAAATATGTTTGGAAGATCCTTAGAAAACATGTAATTAGTATGAGAAAATAAAAGTTTCGGGAATCGAGCGACATAGATTGGATTAACTTTTTAGTGCATTACAGGTCCATAGGATGGATTATCTTCATCCTCTGCAAACTCCTCCTCCAGCTTCCTCTTGTTCCTCCTCCTGTTTAATCTTGCTTGTATTTCTAGGCTCTTTACAGCCCTATCTGCAGCCCGAAGGCGTTCCTTGTCTAAAGCAAGCATCGCTCGTACCATGTTAAAATGTTATTATTTACAGTAATAACACATACCTTTGGCTTTCCAACATTTCTCCTTTTCTTAAAAGCCTTCAGAGGATTTCTAATAACTTTACTTTTACTCATTATTATACTTCAACAAAACAGAGACTCAAGAAACAGAATTAATTACGAATATTTTCGAGATAACGACAGAGTAGATAAACATGAAACAATCGACGATCAGACCAGCGATATATATTGAACCATCACAGGTTAGCCACAACACATACTTTATCTCACATCACTAAAATGTACCTGATGAACACGGACGTTAATAATAACACCATTTGACAGCAGTTTAACAGCGCCACAGTGGGTCACGCCCATGTAGAACACATTTCAAAAAAAATTTAAAAATAGTTGTAGTCTTCGGAATTGAATAAATTATATATCTATTAAAAGGTAATAGTCTGCAGATTCAGAAAACGCAAAAAAGTAAAAATTGAACTTTTCATGATTTTGAGCCTTTCCGGAGCCCCTTAAACACAGAAGAGTATTCCTAGAGCCACGCTGTTGCAATTCTGGACGTGCGAGAGGCCGCATTGTACTGCTGGAACTGCTCACGTCCGTCGGAATGCACAATTGACATGAATGGATGCAGGTGGTGAGACAGGATACTTACGTACGTCAGAGTCGCATCTAAATGTATCCCATATCACTCCAACTGCAAACGCCCCACACCATTATAGTGCCTCCACCAGCTTGACATGCAGGTCCATGGTTCATGCGGTTGTCTCTATGTCCTTACACGTCCATCCGCTCGATACAATTTGAAACGAGACTCGTCCGACCAGGCAACATGTTTCCAGTCATCAACAGTCCAATAAAGGTGTTGAGTGGCCCAGGCGAGGAGTAAAGCTTTGTGTTGGTTCCGAAAGCCCATATCGATGGTCCTTCGTTGAATAGTTCGCACGGTAACACTTGTTGATGACCTAGCATTGAAATCTGCAGCAACTTGCGGAAGGGTTGCACTTCTGTCACGTTGAACGATTCTCTTCCGTCGTCGTTGGTCTCGTTCTTGCAGGATATTTTTCCGGCCGCAGTGATGTCTGAGATTTGATGTTTTTCTGGATTGCAGATATTCACGTTCCACTCGTGAAATGGTCGTGCGAGAAAATCCCCACTTCATCGCTACCTCGGAAATACTGTGTTCAGTCGCTTGTGAACTGACTATAACACCACTTTCCAACTCACTTAAATCTTGATAACCTGTCATTGTAGCAGCAGTAACCTATCTAACAACTGCGCCAGACACTTGTTGTCTTATATAGGCGTTTCCGACCGCAACGCCGTATTCTGCCTGTTTACATATCTGTGTACTTGAAATTGCATGCCTATATCAATACATGCCAATACCAGTTTCTTTGGACCTTCAGTGGAATTGAGGCAGGTGTGGCATGATGTGCACTTACCCGGGAAGCTATAACACTCTTTTCAAGATTGCAACATGCAACGATAGAACAGAGTGAAGATCTATATCGATAGTAGGTTCACGAACAGATAAACGTCTCAGTATTCACACGTTCTGGAGTTACTTTAGGTGGCCCGTCTCAGCTGCCTTGCTATATAGGAATCTTCAGCTGAAATCACACACACAGGATGATCGGTTTTCAAGGGGGTAACCTCATCCACTCCCACGGAAATGCACAGTTTGGCTGCCGAAGAGCGTCGAAGTCAGAGATCTAACGATTGTGGCGGTTTGTTCCAGTTCGTTTTAGTGTCTGAATACAGAAAGTATGCAACCCTTTAGCCATCTCTGCACTTCGGATGGACGACATAATCCTAATAAAATTTCCGTGCAAGCGCTGCATTTCTCCACACTTCCCTTCAGTATATCCCACTGCAGAACTTGTGTGGCCTACCAGTGCAGTAACGTTGCTGAGAGCAGTGCGACTTGTACCAGTACACAGCTGCGGAAATGACCGACGTGGTGCTTGCATACAGCAAGGCGGATTGCAAGTAGAGAGCTGCTGCAAGACTGTATGCAGAAAGTCTTACAAACAGGCGTACCGAACATCATTTCACGTAGCCCGTATCTCGTGGTCGTGCGGTAGCGTTCTCGCTTCCCGCGCCCGGGTTCCCGGGTTCGATTCCCGGCGGGGTCAGGGATTTTCTCTGCCTCGTGATGGCTGGGTGTTGTGTGCTGTCCGTAGGTTAGTTAGGTTTAAGTAGTTCTAAGTTCTATGGGACTTATGACCACAGCAGTTGAGTCCCATAGTGCTCAGAGCCATCATTTCACTTTTGCGACCGTTGAGAGACGCCTCAGAGGAACCGTAAAAATGCACGTGGGTATTTTTTGTCTGAGGTATGTTCACTGTACCGTAAATTAGTAGCACTTTGTACTTGGTGCTCGCGGAACTATCCCCAGTCTACAGTTTGTGCTCTGACAGGTGCCGAAGCGTGATACGGGTCGCCTACGTTCGGCTCTAACACTACAGCTGGAGGACATGCTGACAGTGCCGCAGTGCTGGCAGTGCTTGCGATCATAAACCGGTTACTGAATCGATGATTTCAGCCGTAAACAGTAATATTGAAAAAGGTAGGAAGATTTTTCTGTTTAGCAAAAGTGACAAAAAGCAGATTACAGAGTACCTGATCTCTCAACAGAAAAGTTTTGTCACAATTACAGACAGTGTTGAGGTTCAGTGGACAAAGTTCAAAACCATAGTACAATATGTGTTAGATGAGTATGTGCCAAGCAACATCCTAAGAGATGGAAAAGAGCCACCGTGGTACAACAACCGAGTTAGAAAACTGCTGCGGAAGCAAAGGGAACTTCACAGCAAACATAAACATAGAAAAATCCCTGGAGACAAACAAAAATTACGTGAAGCGAAATGTAGTGTGAGGAGGGCTATGCGAGAGGCGTTCAATGAATTCGAAAGTAAAGTTCTATGTAATGACTTGGCAGAAAATCCGAAGGAATTTTGGTCTCATGTCAAGCGGTAGGTGGATCAAAATAAAATGTCCAGACACTCTGTGACCAAAATGGTACTGAAACAGAGGATGACAGACTAAAGGCCGAAATACTAAATGTCTTTTTCCAAAGCTGTGGAAAGGTGGCTACACGGAGTCACAGCGCCAGCGATTGCGCCAAAGAGTATTATTCCGCCGCCTCCTTTGGCGCAGTAGTTGTTCAGAGAATGTCGAGGGCAGTGATAGTTCAAAGGTTGCCATGAATAGTGCTTGTTGAGAGGATGGAGTGTTGTACTAGTTGAGAGCATATAGCGTGCAGTTAATGAGTTGATGCTGTTCGGTTGGTGTAATGTATATATGGAAGATGTTGCAATGATCACAGTGTATTTTTCGTCAATATATATGGAGGCAACAATTTTTTTTTATTTCAAATATCCTAAATAACAATGCCTCTTGGTCACAGGTTCAGTCAACAAAGCATCTGGCTCGTGTTCATGTATTAGACTTGTAATTCTGATTTCTATGTGCAATTGTAGTATTTCTGGCTTTTAATTACTTCATTGTAAATGATGTTTAAAATTTTTTGTCGTATTGAGGAAGAACCGTGCCAGATACATGTACGTTGAACCACACTACCACACACAGAACAGTTACACTTGTGCTTTGTTGTTTCGTAGCTTTTATAGTTGCAGGGGACTTAATTAATCAATTGTGTTAAAGGAAATTTCCTTTCATTCTTTATTGTTATTCTCTGCAGTCAGATTGCTTACTAATACTACTCAGGGCCAACCGGTTACGAGACTTCGTAACCGGACACACACAGCTAATAAAATTATATTTTCATTATATAATTAGGCCCCCTTGCACTGTTTCACAGAGGAAGACTGCACTGTAGTTCCTTCTCTAGATTGTCGCACAGATGAAAAAGTGGTAGATATCTAAATAGACGACAGAGGGATAGAGAAACAATAAAAATCACTCAAAAGAGCAAAGGCCGCTGGACCTGATGGGATACCAGTTCGATTTTACACAGAGTACGCGAAGCAACTGGCCCCCCTTCTTGCAGCGGTGTACCGTAGGTCTCTAGAAGAGCGTATCGTTCCAAAGGATTGGAAAAGGGCACAGGTCATCCCCGTTTTCAATTAGGGACGTCGAACATATGTGCAGAACTATAGACCTATATCCCTAACGTCGATCAGTTGTAGAATTTTGGAACACGTATTATGTTCGAGTATAATGACTTTTCTGGAGACTAGAAATCTACTCTATAGGAATCAGCATGGGTTTCGAAAAAGACGATCGTGTGAAACCCAGCTCGCGCTACTCGTTCACGAGACTCAGAGAGCCATAGACACGGGTTCACAGGTAGATGCCGTGTTTCTTGACTTCCGCAAGGCGTTCGATACAGTTCCCCACAGTCGTTTAATGAACAAAGTAAGAGCATATGGACTATCAGACCAATTGTGGGACTGGATTCAAGAGTTCCTAGATAACAGAACGCAGCATGTCATTCTCAATGGAGAGAAGTCTTCCGAAGTAAGAGTGATTTAAGGTGTGCCGCAGGGGAGTGTCGTAGGACCGTTACTATTCACAATATACATAAATGACCTTGTTGATGACATCGGAAGTTCACTGACGCTTTTGCGGATGATGCGGTGGTATATTGAGAGGTTGTAACAATGGAAAATTGTACTGAAATGCAGGAGGATCTGCAGCGAATTGACGCATGGCGCAGGGAATGGCAATTGAATCTCAGTGTAGACAAGTGTAATGTGCTGCGAATACATAGAAAGAAAGATCCCTTATCATTTAGCTACAATAGTAGGTCAGAAACTGGAAGCAGTTAATTCCATAAATTATCTAGGAGTACGCATTAGGAGTGATTTAAAATGGAATGATCATATATAGTTGATCGTCGGTAAAGCAGATGCCAGACAGATTCATTGGAAGAATCCTAAGGAAATGCAATCCGAAAACAAAGGAAGTAGGTTACAGTACGCTTGTTCGCCCACTGCTTGAATACTGCTCAGCAGTGTGGAATCCGTACCAGATAGGGTTGATAGAGGAGATAGAGAAGATCCGACGGAGAGCAGCGCGCTTCGTTACAGGATCATTTAGTTATCGCGAAAGCGTTACGGAGATGATAGATAAACTCCAGTGGAAGACTCTGCAGGAGAGACGCTCAGTAGCTCGGTACGGACTTTTGTTGAAGTTTCGAGAACATACCTTCACCGAGGAGTCAAGCAGTATAATGCCCCCTCCTACGTATACCTCGCGAAGAGACCATGAGGATGCAATCAGAGAGATTAGAGCCCACACAGAGGCATACCGACAATCCTCCTTTCCACGAACAAAACGAGACTGGAATAGAGTGGAGAACCGATAGAGGTACTCAATGTACCTTCCGCCTCAAAGCGTCAGGTTGCTTGTGGAGTATGGATGTAGATGTAGATGTAGAAAGAGGACCCTGCCACCAGCACTCGGCAGGCGCTGGACATGGGTAAAACTGTCGTGTGTCATGTTGTCCATCAAGAACGGCTCCACCCATAACATGGACGGAAAGTACAGACATTACTTGAGGAGGATGGATATGGGTTGCATGGTGGTTATTTACAACAATTCGTACTCCAGACACAATTTCTGAGCTTGGTACCATTCACGGACGAATGCACGTTTATAAAATACGGTATATTAAAGTTTCACAACATTCTTGCTAGGCTAGACGAAAAATTCAGTGTGCATGTGATTCAAAATCACAATCACAGGGCCAGTATTAACATCTGGGATAGTGTAATTCATGGGAAAATCGTTAGACCATGTACGTTGCCAAACACACTAAAAGGACCCATCTACCTCTCACTTATTAGAGGTATTTTTGGGACCCTACTGGACGTAGTGCCACTAAATGTTCGGATGGACATGTAGCTGCAACGTGACAAAGCTGGAGCAGACTTTGATGTCGATGCGTGGAATCACCTCAGCATCGCATATCCCAGTCTTTCGATTGGTAGAGGACGACCAGTTCCATGGCCACCATTGGTTGACATCTCTACTATAGGGAAGTGTGGGTCATGTGATGGCACAGCTGAACACTGATCGTTCGTGGGTAGGCATAACTGGTCATTATTTGTGTTGCCACAAGGTCGCTTCCACATCACTGTTATCACTCCCCTTGCCTTGCCACACGGTTGAGTGTTCGCGTGACTCCTCGAACGACCGATTTCCTAAATTGGGGGGCTTCGAATAGGTCAACGTGGTAATTTAATCGCTTAGCTCAGCGTGTTCAGTCAGAGGGCTGCGAGCTCTCTGTAATAAAAAAACTGATTCAAGGAATCAACGATCACCTTGAACGGATGTCTTGTAACGTTCGGCCAGACCAAACGCAACGAACTATATTGAAAAGAAATTGACAGCGTCTTTGATTCATAATCAAAACGTCTTAGGACCCGGGGTCGAATCCCGCCGCTCCTTAAATTTTGATTAATAATCAGCATTGGTGGCCGAAGACTTCCGACATTCTGCCAACGACCTTGTCAAAGAGGGCGGAGGAGCGGACAATAGTTCAGGACACTCTCTTGTCCTAGGGGTGGGAAACTGCCCCTAAAGGCGGAAGAATCAGCAGTCGGAAGAATCAGCAATGATAAATGGCATGAGGATGCAGAAGGCAATGGAAACCAGTGCATTAAAGACACGTAATGTGTATTTATAGGACATGTGGCCTGCAACTGAAGTAGTGTCATGATGATCTTTCCATTGGCAAAAAATTACTCCGGAACAGTCTCCCATTCGGATCTCCGGGAGGGGACTACCAAGGGGGAGGTTACCATGAGAAAAAGATTGATTAATGAACAGAAGGATAATGCTCCACGAGTCGGGGCGTGGAATGTCAGAAGCTTGAACGTGGTAGGGAAATTAGAAATCTGGAAAGGGAAATGAAAATGAAAAGGCTCAATCTAGATATAGTAGGAGTCAGTGAAGTGAAGTGGAAAGGAGACAAGTATTTCTGGTCAGATGAGTATAGGGTAATATGAACAGCAGCAGAAAAGGGTATAAAGGGAGTAGGATTCGTTATGAACAGGAAAGTAGGGCAGAGAGTGTGTTACTATGAACAGTTCAGTGATAGGATTGCTCTTATCAAATGGTTCAAATGGCTCTGAGCACTATGGGACTTCTGAGGTCATCAGTCCCCTAGAACTTAGAACTACTTAAACCTAACTAACCTAAGGACTTCACACACATCCATGCCCGAGGCAGGATTCGAACCTGCGACCGTAGCGGTAGCGCGGTTCCAGACTGTAGCGCCTAGAACCGCTCGGCTACTCCGGCCGGCGCTCTGATCAAAATCGACAGCAAACCAACACCGACAACGATAGTTCAGGTATACATGTCGACGTCGCAAGCTGAAGATGAAGAGATAGAGAAAGTGTATGAGGATATTGAAAGGGTAATACAGTATGCAAAGGGATATAAAAATCTAATAGTCGGGGGAGACTGGAATGCAGTTGTAGGGGAAGGAGTAGAATAAAAGGTTACAGGAAAATACGGATTTGGGACAAAGAATGAGAGAGGAGAAAGACTAATGGAGATCTATAAAAAGTTTCAGCCAGTAATAGTGAATACACTGTTCAAGAATCACAAGAGGAGGAGGTATACGTGGAAGAGACCGGGTGGTACGGTAAGATTTCAGTTAGATTGCATCATGGTCGGACAGAGATTCCGAAATCAGATACTGGATTGTAAGGCGTAGCAGACAGACTAAGACCACAATATAGAAGTGTTGAAGAGTAGGCTGAAGTTCAAGACATTAGTCAGGAAGAATCAATACGCAAAGAAGTGGCATACGGAAGTACTAAGGAACGACGAGATACGGATGAAGTTCTCTCAGGCAACAGATACGGCAATAAGGAATAGCGCAGTAGGCAGTACAGTTGAAGAGGAATGGACATCTCTAAAAAGGGCCATCACAGATGGGAAGGAAAACATAGCTACAAAGAAGGTAACTACGAAGAAACCTTGGGTAGCACAAGAAGTACTTCAATTGATCGAAGAAGGAGGAAGTACAAACATGTTCCGGGAAACTCAGTAATAGAGATATACAAGTCACAGAAGAATGAAATAAATAGCAAGTACACGGAAACTAAGACAAAATGGTTGTAGGAAAAATGTGAAGACATCGAGAAAGAAATGATTGTCGGAAGGACAGACACAGCATACAGGAAATTCAAAACATCCTTCGGCAACATAAAAAGCAAGGGTGATAACATTAAGAGTGCAACGGGAATTCCACTGTTGAATGCAGGAGAGAGAGCGGATAGGTGGAAATAATACTTGAAAGCCTCTATGAGGGGGAAGGTTTGTCTTATGTGATACGAGAAGAAACAGAAGTCGATTTAGAAGAGCTCGGGTATCCAGTAATAGAATCAGAATTTAAAAGAGCTTTGGAGGACTTAAGATTAAACAAGGCAGAAGGAATAGATAACATTCCATCAGAATTTCTAAAATCATTGGGGAGAGTGGCTACAAAACGACTATTCACGTTAGTGTGTAGAATGCATGAGTCTGGCGACGTACCATCTGACTTTCGGAAAAGCATCATCCACACAATTCCGAAGACAGCAAGAACTGACAAGTGCGAGAATTACCGCACAATCAGCTTAGCAGCTCACGCATCGAAGTTGCTTACAAGAATATTGTGTGGAAGAATGGAAAAGAAAATTGAGGATTTGCTAGATGAAGATCAGTTTGGCTTTGGGAAAGGTAAAGGCACGAGAGAGGCAATTATGACGTTGTTCTTAATAATGGAAGCAAGACTAAAGGAAAACCAAGACACTTTCATAGGATTTGTCGACCTGTAAAAAGCGTTCGACGGCGTAAAATGGTGCAAGATTTTCGAAATTCCGAGAAAAGTAGGGGTAAGCTACAGGGAGAGACGGGTCACATGCAATACGTGCAACAGCCAAGAGGAAATAATAAGAGTGGACGACTAAGAACGAAGTGCTCGTAGTAAAAAGGGTATTAGGCAAGCATGTAGCCTTTCACCCCTACGATTCAATCTGTGCATCGAGGAAGCAAAGATGGAAATAGAAGAAAGATTCTGGAGTGGAATTACAATTCAAGGTAAAAGGGTAGCAATGATACGATTCGCTGATGATATTCCTATCATGAGTGAAAGTGAAGAAGAATTACATCATCTGTTGAACGGAATGAACAGTCTAGTGAGTACAGAGTAGGGATTGAGAGTACATCGAAGAAAGACGAAGGTAATGAGAAGCAGTAGAAATGAGAACAGCGAGAAACTTAGCACAAGGATTGATGGGCACGAAGTAGATGAAGTTAAGGAATTCCGCTAGCTAGGCAGTAAAATAACCAATGACGAACGGAGCAAAAAGGACATCAAAAGCAGACTAGCAATGGCAAAAAGGGTATTCCTGACCAAGGGAAGTCTACTGATATCAGATATCTGCCTTCATCTGAGGAAGATATTTCTGATAATGAGTGAGCACGTAGGTTGCAAGTGCTATTCTGAGATGAAGAGGCTAGCACAGGAGAGGAATTCGTGGCGGGCCGAATCAAACCAGTCAGAAGACTGATGAGAAAAAAAGTATGAAGAGTATGGTTGTGACATCCCCGTAACGTAAGTGGAGAATCTTATTGCTCGAGACCACAGAGCGATTGAAACACTTGAAAGATAACTGCATGTATTGGCTCATGTGTGTGAGGCTCAGCAACGCCGAGTACCTCCCTACTGATGCAGGAGGTACACAGGTTGATGTCAGTTTGTAATGTAGGCAGCACGATGTGCTGCTCATGTTGGCTTTATTGACGTAATGTGGGACGCTCTCCTGCGTCAAAGCCGTGCACATCCAGATACGAGTATGTGTTCCTTCTTAAAAACTGATGAGTGTGCATTACCGCACAACATACAAAGCGTTGTTGGTTTCTTTTTATAAGGTGGGGGGGGGGGGGTGAGGGAGGGCGGACTGATAACGTTTGTGTGTATAATTTGTTACTCCTTCATGTAGAAATGCTTATACGGATTTCGAAGACATTTGGAATGATTTTAGCTTATTCGCTGAGTTAACACATAGGCTACACTATATACCGCAAAAAAAAAGGAAATAATTTGCCGTGTTGCCGTGGGTTGGTCAATGTTACTATGTTCTATGAGACAGGTGAAGACACTAAAAAGTCATCCATGAAAATTAACGAGAAATGAGTGCATTATGTTCAGCGTAGAGAGAAATTTTTAACTGTTTTCACAAATAAAATAAGTATGTTTATAAATGTAGGACAGCACAAGTATTTAAGTAGGATAAAATCGCCACTAAACTCCGTAACAACGTAATGTATGCATATGAAAATATATCACAGCACGTAGAACCTTGTGAAAGTATAATGGCTTTTGATATTATCGGGATTTTTAAACACTGACTTCGCTTCTATAGTTAAGAAGAATTAATGTTAAGAATTACTGTGGACGTGTATTGTACTGTGATATTATAGTGATTCTTGAACCCAGAGTAGAAATATCTTTGGACTGAGTATTCAGTTGTGCAGAATAGATTTTATGTCGCCAACATACATTGGTTACCATGCTCACATGATTTCGCAGTGGCATATTTGTACTCTTAATTCTTCCTACAAATTTCGAATGTAATTGTATCATTTTGCACAGACAAATTCCGTTCATAGCTGCTATGAATTTAGTATGGGCGTTTTCAGACACCATAATAATTGGCGTTTGATACCTGGAATAAACAGGATTCTTAGCTTTGAAGAGCAAAATGAACGAGCAACACGTCATGGCACAAACATGTAAGTGTGCTTTTACACTATGTCACGTTACGTCGCGTCAGTTCGCTTAGCACAGTACCAAATGGCTAAAGTGAAGTTATAATTCACTATCCGTGACAAAATAGGTCAGAGTATAGTATCATAATGGAGGAACTAATAACAACCAAATTTTCTAATAGCTGAAGCAAGCTTCATAATGTATGTTCTTGATCATTTTTGTTGGTAAAGTGCTGATAAGTGAAACAACATTTCAAAATTCGACAATTATTTGCAGGGGAAAATATATCCATACAAACACATCAGACAATAGCTACAAAGGAAGAAATGAAGCCTGTTTACCTTATCCATTACGGTTTTTTCTTTACTTCACTAAAAACGTAATAAATAACGGCAGTTTTCTCCTTCATTAAAGATGACTTTCTTCAAGTAAAACATTATGTAACATAAACTGCTTCGACAGCTTATGTTCCTATTTATATACATACTTTGTGGACGTCAGTTCTGTCCCATTGTTGTAGCACCTATGTAATTTTTCACTTCCAGTAATCTGAACTCGCTTGCGTAAGCGCAGTCTAAAAAATATCCAAGCCAGTACGGAAAATTTGCAATTTGCTACGAAAACAAAACGTTATAATGAAATAAAAATTACAAAGACACAAATTCACAAAAGCCACTACTATAACGCTTGTGAGCGTGGCGATAATACAAGTAGGTTAGATTACGATGTAAGCAGATGGCGATACCATCAAAACTTTCTCCTTTAGGAACTTTGACGTAACGTGCTGTGACGTGACGTGACGGCCGGTTGACGACCTGCATGAATGCCGCCATTAGAAATGCATTGGAGAATGTTTTTACTTGACGTGACGTGACTTCACGGCCTATGTGAACCGGCATTAAACCAACAGCGTAGTCCCGATATCATGTGATAATTCCAGCTTCATACTGACAACATGCGCAGAACGCAATCATCACTCCAGAAACATTTCTGCACTATGTTCTTGAACACTGACTTACCTGTCTTTTTGCATTCCATTGATTCATAGTTTCTTTCGTGATTCTGATTGCTGCTGAATATTGAAAGCCTGCTTTTCAGAAGTTAACGGCGGTGGACAGGAAAAGGAGAAAGAAGGAGGTGGGCAGAGAAAGGAAAGAACAGCAGATGGACAGAAATAGGAAGGTGGAGGAGATAAACCAATAGAAAATAGAAACAAATATATACATGGACATTTTCTATAAATAACAGCTTAACCAAAACTCCGCCAAAGCCGGTCTAAAGGCCGGTTGAAAAAAGAGGAGGGGGAGGAGTATACATCGTTAAAAAATCTTTGGTGATAATACCTCGTGAGGGTCCTTTGCCAGGGAAAAGGTGAAGACCTCAACGGCAGTGAGGATGGCAATGAAGATCATCAGAACGGTGGAACTGGCGGAAAAGGCAGGCTTTTGTTTAAAAGGACCAGACTGTAGCGTCTGTTCCCACAGTGGGCGGCTACAAAAGGCGTCTGTTCCACATGTTAGTGGGGGCCTCATTTAAATTTCTAAGATAAATGTTTGAGTTTTTATCATGGAAAGGCTCAACTACCTTTCCCCAAACTAAACTTTAACCTCAGACATGATGGTGAATTTCAAACGGAAAACTACTCCAGGAAATAACCAATCTTCCATCGTTAGTCATGGCGGTGGAACTAGGCTTTGTATTCTGGAGAGCCTAGACATCATGGAAGGAAGAGGGAAGAGTCGGAGCTTCCTAGAACTTCTTCAAAGATAAGACAAAAAACACCTACTGGGGACTCTGAACAACACACTTATGAAAGTTGGAAAACTAAAACACCTAACGGACACTATCAATCAACGCAACATATATTAGCACTTCAAGAAACAAGGTATCTCGATAAAAATGCGTTTGAGTCAGGTGGATACAGGATCTACAAAGGAAAACCAGCCATTAAAAATTCCCATTATACGACTATATCAGGGACAGCGTTTACAGTCAAACAGCGTCTTACGGAATCAATAACAAATTTTCAGAATAAATTTCATTTCTGACGCTCAAGTGAGGCAATAAACGTTACACCATTATAAATGCACATACACCTATCAACCAACATAAAAGAACAAATGCTGACAAAGAGGAAGATTTTAGGAAATGCTAGAACACAAAACATCCAAATTACCAAAAGAACAGATCAAAATTTTAGTGCACGACTTTAAAGCACAAGTTGGCAAAGGAATAAAATATAAGGAGATACGGAATCGGATTTTGGTTTAAAAAATCGACTTTCGTTTTATTAACGTATTATATTCCGGCAAGTTTCCTCTTTAAAATGAGGTATCATACATAGATCTACTAGAATTATAACTGTTTTATTTTTATAGATTTGTGAGATAGAGTATTGCGCTTTAGTGATACACGTCTCACATGGCTGACCATAAACTTTTTGGCAGCACATTTATGTGACATGAATTCAAATATCCCGATTTCCAGCTACTCTTTATGCACTCCTTGTCCGAAAATGTTTCCTCTGGTTTTCTCAAGTTACTCTTTGACTTTGTGACAGGATTGTTTGTAAACAAGGTGCTATATGAAAGTTATTGTTGTCGAGTTATTTCGTATTTATAAATTCATTTTTCGCAGCGAAAATGCCTAGAGCTAGAGCAAAAGTGTCTAAATAGCGTCTGAATTGGCCAAAGAAAAGAAAAGATGATTCATTAGCAAAGCAAAGCAGTTCTTCATCATCACTGTAGGAAAATGTGAGTCCACTTACTACTGATTTGCCGAACGAACTTACTCCAAATGAAAACAGTGCTTCTCACAAAAAAAACTAAGAGATTTGGAAGAGAAATATAATTTACTTGATAAAGGGAAAGAAGTTTTTGAACTCACTGATACGAGTATATTGTGCGAAGCTCTTGAAAACACGGTGTGCTGCAAAAAATGTCAAGGAAACGTTTCTCTGAAAGTAGAATCCCAAGATCGCCGGGCTGCCCCGTTTAATTTAATATGCAGTGTTCGTAAGTACAGCTGGTAGTTTCCAAGTTCTGTTTCAATAACTGTAAATAATGGGTACAAGGAAACAGAAGTTTATAGTGTACATATTAGGTTAGTTTATGGATTGCGAACAATTGGTAAGGGCAAAGCAGCTGGTAATATGCTACGTGGAGTTCTAAATCTTCCAAGTGTACCTTCAAAGTTTGATACTTACAACTATGTACTAGGATCTACAGTTGAAGATTAAGCACAGAAGTCAATGCAGGTAGCTGTGGAAGAAGCAGTGGAAGAAAATGATTGCAATCGTGACCTCACAGTAGCTTATGATGGTACGCGGCAAAAATGGGGTCATACCTCCTACAATGGTGTTATAACAGCAACTAGTGTTGATACTGGCAAGGTTATAGATGTTGAAGTAATGACTAAATACTGTAGATGCATAGACAGGCTGGAAAATTAACGTAGTGGTGACTGTGTTGCTAATTATTATGGTAGTAGTGGTGGCATAGAGGTAGGTGGGGTGAAAATAATTTTTCATCGCTCTTCAGAATGGTATAATGTTCTCTATGTCAAGTATCTTGGAGATGGTGACTAAGGCATTCAAAGAAGTTTCGGAAAGCAAACCATATGGGAACAGTGTAAATATAAGCCAACTTGAATGTATAGGACATGTGCAGAAGATAATGGGTGCCAGGCTGAGATGCTTAAAAACAGTTATGAAAGGAAAAAATCTAGGTGATGGGAAAACTTTGCATGGCAAAGGAAGATTGACTGATTCCATAATAGACCATATTCAAATTACTATGACCTTACAATCAGGTAAAATGCAGGCAATCTTCAAGAAATGAGGAAAGCTACATGAGCTTTAAATTTCCACACCGCATTCACAGATGAGCATCTGGAACATGGTTTGTGCCCCATAGGTGAAAAGAGCTGGTGTAAATACAGAAAGGGACTAACAACTGGAGAGAAATACATTCACCACCACAGTCTACCATTAGCCACCATGGAAGAAATAAATCCCATTTTTAGAGATCTGGCTGGCAGAAGTCTTCTGATGAAATGTCTTCATGGAAAAACGCAGAACCCCAACGAGTGCTTGAATAGTGTAATACGGTATCTTCTCCCAAAAACAGTGTTTTTCGGAATTAATACTCTACATTTTGGTGTCTATGATGCTGTGGCAACCTTCAATCATAAGAGTATAACTAAACGCCAGGTCCTTCAAAAGTTGGGTTTGCGTGTTGGTACCCACACAGTACGTGCTATGTTGACATTCTATCAGCACAGACTAAGGCATGCTGACAGTATTATCAATACATTAGTGAAAAAACCAAGACAGGTGCAGAGGGGTGCCAAAGAAGGCTTGAAGATGATTATCAAGACTGTGAAGGGGGTATTACTATGGATCAGGAATGTTTTAATCTTCTTCCTCCGTTTCCCATAAGTTTGGCTTTTATTTCTTCTAGGAACATTAATTCAGGTATTGGTGAATCTAGAAGTCTAAAATTTTTATCACATGGGTTTCTTTTACACACTGAATCAAAGATTTTTTGATTACTTGATTTACAAGATACTTAGGGGTGATAATCTAGTAAAAGGTCATGGAATAAATTTACTTAAAACTAATTGTAAAATATCTCTGTAAAAAAATACTTTGAGCATAAACTGTTGATTCAGTATTGTTATATCAGTGCACATACAGTAAAAATTTTATCTCTCAGTCTCCAGTAGCTTGTGAGAAAATGTTCACTATAGTAGGCATACTTCAATATTGCGGGGATAGGCGATTCTGTATCCCCTTAAATTAGTAGTTGGAGATTATCCAGCACATGAAAGAATCTACAGAAATGGGGAAAGACCCATAGATTTTTGTAAACAGTTTAACTTAAAACGAATGTTGATATTTTTCAGGAAACTTGCAAGAAAACGCAAATCAAAGTGATTATCAATTAGACCATGTGACAATAATGACTCATAAATACAAGGAAATCTTGGATGTCAGAGCGAGGAAGGGCCTAAACATAGACTAGTACCATTATCTGTCTGAAATGAAGACTACGTTCCAACCAAACGTACCTCAACAAAAACCAAAAATATTTCCGGGAGTAAACACAAAATTTCTCAAGCAAAATCAGAACAAATTCTGTGATATATTAAACACAAGAAAAATGGGTGATTGGGAAGAAATTAAAGAAACAATGCTAGAGTCAGTTAAATATATGGGACAACCGTGAAGAATACCAAGACACAGACGGTGGAATGAGCTGCGTGATGAAGCAATTGGCAATTGACTAAAGGCATGGAAAAATGGAACAGTAATAAGAAACATGAATATTGGGAAGAGTTTAAAGAAGAAAGGAAAAAGACAACAAAAATCATCAGATCAGTGAAAAGAAAATATGACAAAGGCAGATTAGAAGAAATGGGTTTAGACTTTAAAAGGAACAACACTAGAAACTTCTATAAGACTTTCAAAAAGTTCTAACAGGATTTCAGTCACAAAGTTTACATTTTAAAGATAAAAATGAAAAATGGTTTTAAGCACTAAAGAGAACTGCCTTATTTTAGCTGGATACTTTGAAAAACTATTAAATTGTGAAGAGCCTGATGACAGATTACAATCTCAAAAACTACAAGATTAAAATCAACCATAGGAAGCACCCACAGTAGAAGAAATAGAAAAGATTATAAAGGCACTGAATAATAAAACACCATGAGAGGATGGGATAGTAACCCGAATCTGAATACTAGGAGGCTTATCTGCATGGCACAAAATTCACAAAGTAATTAAAGACATTTGGACAAAAGGAATCATACCCAGTGACTGGAAAAAAGCATTGATCCATCCTCTCCTTAAAAAAGGCGATAAAACTGACACCAACAACTACAGGGGTATATCCTTGTTACCAATAACATACAAAATACTGTCTAAAGCACTGTTAAATACAATAGAGGAACAAGCAGAGTCTAATATAGGAGATTATCAAGCAGGATTTAGAAAAGGTAGATGAAGTGCAGAACAGATTTTTAATATAAAAACAATTTTGAGAGTGAGAGCTTTACAAAATAAAAATTCAGTAGTTAATTTCGTAGAATTCAAGAAGGCCTACGACTCAGTTGACAGACAAACACTATTCCAGATACGTTATGAATCTGGGATAGATGAAAACTCAAGAAGACTTGTTGATCAAAAGCTCGCTGATAGAACATCAAGGATTAAGTTTCAATGTGAAATTTCTGAACCATTCAAAATCAAAACAGGAATTCAAGGAGATAGACTGTCCCCATTTCTCTTTAACTTGGTTTTATACCAAATAGTAAAAACATGGGAAGAACATTAAAAAACAGGGGCACAAAGGGTATAGGCATGGGCCTAGGAAAGAACAAATCTGAAGTGAAATGTTTAGCCTTTGCGGATGATATAGCACTGATAATTGAAAACCGAACAGACGCAACAGTTTTGGTTCAAATGGCTCTGAGCACTATGGGACTTAACGTCTTAGGTCATCAGTCCCCTAGAACTTAGACCTACTTAAACCTAACTAACCAAAGGACAGCACACAACACCCAGTCATCACGAGGCAGAGAAAATCCCTGACCCCGCCGGGAATCGAACCCGGGAGTCCGGGCGTGGGAAGCGAGAACGCTACCGCACGACCACGAGCTGCGGACTATGGATCAGAGTGCCTAACATAGAATAAGAAAGGCGAACTAAGAGAACTAGAGAGAGAAGAGCAAAAAATACTAAGACAATTTTTATGTCCTGAGAAAGACAATGAAAATACACTCCTGGAAATTGAAATAAGAACACCGTGAATTCATTGTCCCAGGAAGGGGAAACTTTATTGACACATTCCTGGGGTCAGATACATCACATGATCACACTGACAGAACCACAGGCACATAGACACAGGCAACAGAGCATGCACAATGTCGGCACTAGTACAGTGTATATCCACCTTTCGCAGCAATGCAGGCTGCTATTCTCCCATGGAGACGATCGTAGAGATGCTGGATGTAGTCCTGTGGAACTGCTTGCCATGCCATTTCCACCTGGCGCCTCAGTTGGACCAGCGTTCGTGCTGGACGTGCAGACCGCGTGAGACGACGCTTCATCCAGTCCCAAACATGCTCAATGGGGGACAGATCCGGAGATCTTGCTGGCCAGGGTAGTTGACTTACACCTTCTAGAGCACGTTGGGTGGCACGGGATACATGCGGACGTGCATTGTCCTGTTGGAACAGCAAGTTCCCTTGCCGGTCTAGGAATGGTAGAACGATGGGTTCGGTGACGGTTTGGATGTACCGTGCACTATTCAGTGTCCCCTCGACGATCACCAGTGGTGTACGGCCAGTGTAGGAGATCGCTCCCCACACCATGATGCCGGGTGTTGGCCCTGTGTGCCTCGGTCGTATGCAGTCCTGATTGTGGCGCTCACCTGCACGGCGCCAAACACGCATACGACCATCATTGGCACCATGGCAGAAGCGACTCTCATCGCTGAAGACGACACGTCTCCATTCGTCCCTCCATTCACGCCTGTCGCGACACCACTGGAGGCGGGCTGCACGATGTTGGGGCGTGAGCGGAAGACGGCCTAACGGTGTGCGGGACCGTAGCCCAGCTTCATGGAGACGGTTGTGAATGGTCCTCGCCGATACCCCAGGAGCAACAGTATCCCTAATTTGCTGGGAAGTGGCGGTGCGGTCCCCTACGGCACTGCGTAGGATCCTACGGTCTTGGCGTGCATCCGTGCGTCGCTGCGGTCCGGTCCCAGGTCGACGGGCACGTGCACCTTCCGCCGACCACTGGCGACAACATCGATGTACTGTGGAGACCTCACGCCCCACGTGTTGAGCAATTCGGCGGTACGTCCACCCGGCCTCCCGCATGCCCACTATACGCCCTCGCTCAAAGTCCGTCAACTGCACGTACGGTTCACGTCCACGCTGTCGCGGCATGCTACCAGTGTTAAAGACTGCGATGGAGCTCCGTATGCCACGGCAAACTGGCTGCCACTGACGGCGGCGGTGCACAAATGCTGCGCAGCTAGCGCCATTCGACGGCCAACACCGCGGTTCCTGGTGTGTCCGCTGTGCCGTGCGTGTGATCATTGCTTGTACAGCCCTCTCGCAGTGTCCGGAGCAAGTATGGTGGGTCTGACACACCAGTGTCAATATGTTCTTTTTTCCATTTCCAGGAGTGTATGTGCAGAAATGAATATTTATACGAGAATACGAAAAGATCACAGATACAATGAGGAAGAGACGTCTAAAATTTTGTGGACATTTAAAAAGAAGAAACACGATTACAAAGAAAAATTTTAATTGCGTCAGCAACCTGTAAAAGATGTAGGATGGATAGAAGCAGAAAGAAAGCTGCCAACAAAATAGGTGTTTCAGAAGAAATAATACGTGACAGGAATCACTTCAGGCTACTGATAGAAAAATCGAGCTATGAAGAAGAGGAGCCAAAACCTCGACCCAAGAGAGTGTGGACACATGAGGAGAGACGAGCAGTTGGAGAGGAAATGAAGAAGTACTGGGAAGAAAGAAAGAAAGAGAAACACCATAAGTCTTGATTTGCAAGCGGTTCATAGCTGGCCAAATTCATAAATTTTTTTAAAAAAAGAAGAAAAAACACCGTGGGGCGCAGCTATTAGTAAATATTTTTGAAAGTGATAATAAAGAATAATCCGAAAAAATATTCCTTATAACATGTGTCCAACGTTTATTTGTTGCAGGGATACAGTTCAGGAATGTAAAACAAAGAAATACTCACAGACGGTGGTGAGCAAAGCCCAGTGATCATGCCCAAAGTTGATTTCCATAAGTTCCACTCCCGACTTCGAGTTTTCTTCTCAACTTCACTTGTACTTGTTTCGAGGACGTTTCGGGGGTGCTGTTACGAGACCAGCACTACTCACTGTCTGAACAATCAGTTCGTCTCTTGTGTTTATTGTTTGTATTTCAAGAGTTCGCATTTCAGTCATCTTCACAAGCAAAAATCTAAAGGGTCAGAACCGTTGGTCTTGCTGTACAAGAAATGTGCTGATTTCTGCTGATTCTTCTTCTAGTGAATCTTAGGTTTAGGTTTGTGTCACCTGACAACTAGAATGTGCAGAAGTCTCTTCATACTGTGAGAACTTTACTCGCTCGTGTAGACATAGGAACCACTTCCAGTAATGCTTCAAGCTCGTTTTCAAGCGAGAGTTAGATAACGATCCCCTGTAAGATAGTCGATACAGACCAACAACAAGGCCTCGAGAGCGCAAATACGTTGTATGCTCTGCCTTCCATATGCAGTGTATCCCACGAATACTCAACAGACCCAATCAACCGAGTCTATCATACCACAGCACATGTGTGCAGAGAAGCAACGTTGAAAAGCCTCACCAAAGACAAGTGTGTTTTCATAGCACCACCCATATATTAAGACTGGTACTGATACAGTCACGAGTGAAAGAGACTACACCAGTGAAAGGGATTACTTGCATTCATCGGAGATTTGTTATTAACCTATGACGAAATTCCAACTTTCGAATCCCAGTCAAAAGGTACTGAACCCGGTGCAAGCGACCCGGATGAATTTCAGTAAATCCGCCATATTCGTGTACGTGGAATATCGCTATGTGTAGAAATTCTGCATGTGTTGAAGGACGACGCTCTACCAACTAAATAATGTTACCCACTCAATACACACCCTGTTGAATTGCACGGTCAGATTATGAATGATTTCTGGGTAGTTCACCAATGTCACGCAGTTTATTGAAAACACAAGCCACCACTCTTGAACCGGGAACGAAGCAGTTAGCAAATCAGATGATTCTCCACAGCCGGCCTTTGCGACCGAGCGGTTCTAGGAGCTTCGGTCTGGAACCGCGCGACCGCTACGGTCGCATGTTCGAATCCTGCCTCGGGCATGGATGTATGTGATGTCCTCAGGTAAGTTAGGTTTAAGTAGTTCTAAGTTCTAGGGGACTGATGACCTCAGAGCTCATTTTGATTCTCCACAAGCAGCGGTCGCTTTTCCGTTACAAAACCTGTACACAAATACTATATCGGCATTCTCACTATTTGTAATTACGTCTGGCATACTTCAACCAGTGGAACTGGACATCAAATCAATGCTTTCGAACAAATAGCAAACCTATGTTAACGGAAGATATTGTTATATTCCTCAATCTTTTAGTAACTATTAGCATGTCGTCCGTCTCTTTATTAGGCAAACTTTTTTTTTTAAAGATTTTGGAGTGGTATAACACACACGTGTAAATACAGGGCCATGCTATGAACTTCTCTTGGAATATGGTTCCAACTTGTTTCGTAACTTTGAACTTGATTGATGTTTCCTGGTCACGCAAGTACACTAGAGCGAGGGCGTATTTTGTGGATGGACTCACGTGTCCCCTCTCTGACTTAAATGATATCGAGCACGCATGGGATGCATTGAGGAGATGTATTGCAATACCTCTACATGTCCCAACCACAATCCAAAAGTTGCCAACCCTTAATGGAACTGTTACTTTCGGATTACATTTTTTTCCTTACCTTACGGATTTACATTTTACTTCGCGTCTGCAGAAATCGGTAGCATTCAGTACGCTCAGGCAAGCACTTCGGAACGGGTAGCAGAGAGTAATATTACGGTTCCCACTCTGGTTGGAGTAGCAGCTGCAACATCTGACATTATCGATAGTCGGTGGGGTGAAGTGCTGATTCTAGCAGCAAGAAAGACAGCTGGTACGCCTGCGCAAGATATCGCAGCAATTCTGACGCAAAGCAAGTAATTCCGTTTAATAAATATTTACTAATGCAAGCCACTTTTTTCATTACAGATATTAAGAGAAGCCTACCGGTCATAACCACTTTCTTAGAACAATATTACGACAAGAAAAGGAGCCATTTCAATAAATAGATTGAAATGCCCGCTAAATCCGCTGGGAAGAACAGGTGATCTGGACTGTGGAAAGAGCCAATTAAGGTTTCGGCCAGTTTCACTTCAAAATTGTAATTTATTGTAATTTAATAACATTTACAACCAAAGCGGCACATAGTCGAACTTTTACAACTACGACGTTCAAACTCCAAATCTTTCACGGCTGAAGGCCTCCGAACAAGAAATCTTAAAAATCAACAAGGTAAATGTCAAGTGACTGAAAAAACACGCAGTTATAATTAGAAACAAAATAATTAAAATATATCTATATATCACAGCTAGGCTGAAAGCCTCAAGGCAATGGTGGATAAACAAACATAAACAAGACGCAATATAAACGGGTGAAGGCCCACAACAAGATTTGAAAATAAATTACCACAACATTTCAGAGGCAGGAGGCCACAGTGTTTAAGGTTGAAGAGTAATTTTAAGAATAAGGTTCCAAGCCGCAATGTTTAAGGTTGAAAGGTTATTTTAAAAGTAAGATTCCAACACTGAAGGCCCATAACTAATTTTTCAAAATTTTAAAAAAATGTAATCATAAGCGCTAAGATTTAAGTAGCTGAAACCGGACTAAAAGAAAAGACAATGGCAATAACCTTTCAGCAAATAACCACTGGCCAGAATTCCATCTTACATAAAACACAGTATAACCAAGAATTTTTTTAATCATTGGCTATGATGGATTATCAACAGACATTTGAACACCAGTGAGAAATACAGTAAAGACAACAGCGCTCAGAAGCCTCCAGAAGATCGGTCTGCCCTCGTTGACTTAGGCGAGACAGGTGGTGAGCCCAACTACACTTGATCCATCAGAACCAAACCAAGGCACAGCCACTGAGCGACCGACAAACGACCTCCTGCTTGGCACCAATCAGTACATGAAAATTCAAACACAAAATGTTACGGGCGTGATTATCAACAACCAAATATGTACATGTATTAAGCTGTCAAAACTACACACCGTGCTGAACAGCGACAACAGGTTAGGAAAGGACACTGCCTGAAATAATGTTAGTGGCCAGGGCAAGTAACCGGAACACTAACGGCCACAAGGCAGAAAATTCCGCTGGTGCACTTGAATTGTAGTCAATCAATATTGTTCATTCAACCGCAGGGTGGCTAAATTTCAGCAATACAAACACTCGGTGTTGATCGCTGGAAAACCTCCCCAACAGCGAACCATAGAAACGAACCACACAACATGAATGGAAGTGGCTTGGGTACTTGAAACCACTAATCAGCTTTGACGTCCTGGGTCGGTGAACCACGAAGCTCGTAGCGATCGGACAGCTCCACACACGCTCCGACACTGCGCAGGGACCGGCGGCGGACCCAGGCGACTCCACCACGCGGAGATAACTCCCCTGGTCCGCAACAACCGACCGACTCCTCTCAGAATGGCGACAACATCTAAAATAGTCGTAAGTGGAAATAACGCAAACTACACACACAACATGACAAACACTTGCACAGTAACTAAGCACACACGAAGACAAATCGGGAGTCGAAGCACACACACGCAGCCGACTCATGAACGATCGGCGTGCCAAAACGCGTCGTCCGGTAGGACGACCGACCGCCGATCCACCAAGACCTGACTGCCAAGTCCGGACTGCGCTCCAGATGCGATCCAACTGACTGGGAGACCCGAACTCGCGACGCGAACTCCTTTACGACAGACAACGTGCGGGAAGTAATAGTAGTCGAGCAAAGATACTACGGGAAGGGCTATATCGATACCCCCTGCTAGCGCCGCTCACGGCCAGGCAAAGCAGCAACTCAGTGACAGTAGTACGAGGTGCATTCAAGTTCTAAGGCCTCCGAATTTTTTTTTTTATTAACTACTCACCCGGAATCGATGAAACTGGCGTTACTTCTCGACGTAATCGCCCTGCAGACGTACACATTTTTCACAATGCTGACGCCATGATTCCATGGCAGCGGCGAAGGCTTCTTTAGGAGTCTGTTTTGACCACTGGAAAATCGCTGAGGCAATAGCAGCACGGATGGTGAATTTGCGGCCACGGAGAGTGTCTTTCATTGTTGGAAAAAGCCAAAAGTCACTAGGAGCCAGGTCAGGTGAGTAGGGAGCATGAGGAATCACTTCAAAGTTGTTATCACGAAGAAACTGTTGCGTAACGTTAGCTCGATGTGCGGGTGCGTTGTCTTGGTGAAACAGCACACGCGCAGCCCTTCCTGGACGTTTTTGTTGCAGTGCAGGAAGGAATTTGTTATTCAAAACATTTTCGTAGGATGCACCTGTTACCGTAGTGCCCTTTGGAAGTTAATGGGTAAGGATTACGCCCTCGCTGTAACAGAACATGGACACCATCATTTTTTCAGCACTGGCGGTTACCCGAAATCTTTTTGGTGGCGGTGAATCTGTGTGCTTCCATTGAGCTGACTGGCGATTTGTTTCTGGATTGAAAAATGGCATCCACGTCTCATCCATTGTCACAACCGACGAAAAGAAAGTCCCATTCATGCTGTCATTGCGCGTCAACCTTGCTTGGCAACATGCCACACGGGCAGCCGTGTGGTCGTCCGTCAGCATTCGTGGCACCCACCTGGATGACACTTTTCGCATTTTCAGGTCGTCATGCAGGATTGTGTGCACAGAACCCACAGAAATGCCAACTCTGGAGGCGATCTGTTCAACAGTCATTCGGCGATCCCCCAAAACAATTCTCTCCACTTTCTCGATCATGTCGTCAGACCGGCTTGTGCAGTTGTTTCGGTTTGTTGTCACACGATGTTCTGCATTCATTAAACTGTCGCACCCACGAACGCACTTTCGACACATCGATAACTCCACCACCCATGCCTCCTTCAACTGTCGATGAGTTTCAATTGCTTTCACACCACGCAAATTCAGAAAACGAATGATTGCACGCTGTTCAAGTAAGGGAAACGTCGCCATTTTAAGTATTTAAAACAGTTCTCATTCTCGCCGCTGGCGGTAAAATTCCATCTGCCGTACGGTGCTGCCATCTCTGGGACGTATAGACAATGAACGCGGCCTCATTTTAAAACAATGCGCATGTTTCTATCTCTTTCCAGTCCGGAGAAAAGAATCGGAGGCTTTAGAAATTGAATGCAGCTCGTAATTTAAATTAACGTTGTGAGGTGGAAGTACTTTAAAAAGGGTGTAAAATACATGATGGCGGGAACACGTGCCATGCACGGCTCATAGATGAATGAAGTTAAGATAACGAAATTTTACGAACAGTAACAATGTTTTGCGATTATATGTACAAGACCTAGACTTCTCCCCATAGTCGTCAGTCGCCGATAAAACTCCTTTGGATCTAGTTCTGCAGTATGACCATGCTCTCATAAAATAGCTAGTTTTGAGATAAATATTATGGATTGTTTCGTTGTTGTTAGATAACGTTGCTTTCGTAAATAAAAAAATCATATGGGCATTCAAGAATAATATTTCAACTAACATAGCTTCCCATTTCATCACTTGGAAATTACAGGAAGTAGAATTGCACATTCCAGAGAATCAGATGGTTCTGATACTGATTCTGTGAGAGAGCTTTTCGGCGAAACAGGCAGGATGAAATGCTACCCAACCACTCACTAAGATAATCCAAGGACGGGATGGCTTTAATCTCTGTAAGTCGCGGATGTCATACTGTACGCCTCTTGTGACATCTTCTACGCACCTCCTAACTAAATTGAGTCACTTCTAGAGATTTAATAAAAAATGGATATAGATTTTACAAACCGCGCTGATTGCGCAATGGAACATTCTACGACAAAACTTGTAGTCAACGTGGGAGGACGTTGCGAAGCATACATTGCTGTCCCTGGTAGTCATACATCCTCCATACGGCACCTTTAGCAACGTCATCATGAATCAGGGTGAGTTCAATGCAATTATTGTCTTCCAGTGCAAGTGTCATTTCTGTTCATCTCATTGCGTATCTCTTTCAGTTACCTTCTGTATTGTGAGATACTTCTTTCTATGTATGGTCCAAGTTTCTTCGAGATATGTTACTTGGAAACGGCAATTCATGTGACAGTTATTTTCGTCCTTAAGTTTCGCACTCCAGTGTACATATACACTGTTAGTCATTAAAAATGCAACAAGAAATACTGAAATTTTGTTTATTGTGTGCATACAGTACAGTAGAAAGCGCAAATGACAAATCTGTAGACGGTTTGGGAGTCTACAAGATGTGAAATATGTATTACACAGAGCTGACAACTCTGACACGTACAGTTATCAAACCCAGTGGGTTTAGAGGAGATATGGACTTTGCTGACAAGAGTACGTTTTTCCAGGCTGCTGCAACTCAATGAGCGTGGGCAAATTTGGTCTAGCCCCATCTTTCAAATGATAACGTCAAAAAGACCTCGGAAGTCTATAGAAAGGTCCCAGAACTGCTCTCATTAATAAACGATCACAACGCCTATATTGTACTAGGTACAGAAAGTTGGCTGAAACCAGACGTAAACAGTAATGAAATCCTAAACTGAGATTGGAATGTATACCACAGAGACAGCCTGGACAGTGAATGTGGAGGCGTGTTTATAGCGATAAGAAGTGCAATAGTATCGAAGGAAATTGACGGAGATACGAAATGTGAAATAATTTGGGTGAAGGTCACGGTTAAAGCAGGCACAGACATCGTAATTGGATGTCTCTATAGGCCCTCTGGCTCAGCAGCTGTTGTGGCTGAGCACCTGAAGGATAATTAGGAAAATATTTCGAGTAGATATCCCCACAATGTTATAGTTCTAGGTGGAGATTTTAATTTGCCATATATAGACTGGGAGACTGAAACGTTCATATCGGGTGGCAGGGACAAGGAATCCAATGAAATTTTTTTTAGTGCTTTATCTGAAAACTACCTTGAGCAGTTAAACAGAGAACCGACTCGTGGCGATAACATATTAGGCCTTCTGGTGACAAACAGACCCGAACTATTTGAAACAGTTAACGCAGAACAGGGAATCAGCGATCATAAAGCGGTTACTGCAATGGACGATTTCAGCCGTAAATAGAAATATTAAAAAGGGTAGGAAGATTTTTCTGTTTAGCAACCGTGACACAAAGCAAATTTCAGAGTACTTGACAGGTAAACACAAAAGTTTTGTCTCAGATACTGATAGTGTTGGGGTTCAGTGGACAAAGTTAAAAAAAAAACGTACAATATGCGTTAGATGAGTATGTGCCAAGCAAGATCGTAACAGATGGAAAAGAGCCACCGTGGTACAACAACCGAGTAATAAAACTGCTGCGGAAGCAAAGGGAACTTCACAGCAAACATAAACATAGCCAAAGCCTTGCTGACAAACTAAAATTACACGGAGCGAAATGTAGTGTGAAGAGGGCTATGCGAGAGGCGTTCAATGAATTCGAAAGTAAAGTTCTATGTACTGACTTGGCAGAAAATCCTAAGAAATTTTGGTCTTATGTCAAAGCGGTAGGTGGATCAAAACAAAATGTCCAGACACTCTGTGACCAAAATGGTACTGAAACAGAGGACGACAGACTAATGGCCGAAATACTAAATGTCTTTTTCCAAAGTTGTTTCACAGAGGTAGATTGCACTGTAGTTCCTTCTCTAGATGGTCGCACAGATAATAAAATGGTAGATATCGAAATAGACGACAGAGGGATAGAAAACAATTAAAATCGCTCAAAAGAGCAAAGGCCGCTGGACCTGATGGGATACCAGTTCGATTTTACACAGAGTACGCGAACGAACTTGCCCCTCTTCATGCACCGATGTACCGTAGGCCTCTAGAAGAGCGTAGCGTTCCAAAGGATTTGAAAAGGGCACAGGTCATCCCCGTTTTCAAGAAGGGACGTCGAACAGATGTGCAGAACTATAGACCTATATCTCTAACGTCGATCAGTTGTAGAATTTTGGAACACGTATTATGTTCGAGTGTAATGACTTTTCTGGAGACTAGAAATCTACTCTGTAGGAATCACCATGGGTTTCGAAAAAGGCGGTGGTGTGAAACCCAGCTCGCGCTATTCGTCCACGAGACTCAGAGGGCCATAGACACGGGTTCCCAGGTAGATGCCGTGTTTCTTGACTTCCGCAAGGCGTTCGATACAGTTCCCCACAGTCGTTTAATGAATATAGTAAGAGCATATGGACTATCAGACCAATTGTGTGATTGGATTGAAGAGCTCCTAGATAACAGAACGCAGCATGTCGTTCTCAATGGAGAGAAGTCTTCCGAAGTGAGAGTGATTTCAGGTGTGCCGCAGGGGAGTGTCATAGGACAGTTGCTATTCACAATATACATAAATGACCTTGTGGATGACATCGGAAGTTCACTGACCTTTTTGCAGACGATGCTGTAGGTGTATCGAGAGGTTGTAACAATGGAAAATTGTACTGAAATGCAGGAGGATCTCCAGCGAATTAACGCATGGTGCAGGGAATGGCAATTCAGTCTCAATGTAGACAAGTATAAAGTGCTGCGAAAACATAGAAAGAAAGATCCCTTATCATTTAGCTACAAAATAGCAGGTCAGCAACTGGAAGCAGTTAATTCCATAAATTATCTGGGAGTACGCATTAGGAATGATTTAAAATGGAATGATCATATAAAGTTGATCGTCGGTAAAGCAGATGCCAGACTGAGATTCATTGGAAGAATCCTAAGGAAATGCAATCCGAAAACAAAGGAAGTAGGTTACAGTACGCTTGTTCGCCCACTGCTTGAATACTGCTCAGCAGTGTGGGATCCGTACCAGATAGGGTTGATAGAAGAGATAGAGAAGATCCAACGGAGCGCAGCGCGCTTCGTTACAGGACCATTCAGTAATCGCGAAAGCGTTACGGAGATGACAGATAAACTCCATTGGAAGAATCTGCAGGAGAGATGCTCAGTAGCTCGGTACGGGCTTTTTTAACGTTTCGAGAACATACCTTCACCGAAGAGTCAAGCAGTATATTGCTCCATCCTACGTGTATCTCGCGAAGAGACCATGAGGATAAAATCAGTGAGATTAGAGCCCACACAGAAGCATACCGACAATCCTTCTTTCTACGAACAATACGGGATGTGAATAGAAGGGAGAACCGATAGAGGTACTCAGCGTACCCTCCGCCACACACCGTCAGGTGGCTTGCGGAGTGTGGATGTAGATGTAAATGTAGAAGTCAGAGCACAACCCCACTGCTCGTCATAAACGTAACGCGTGCTGTTTAAGCCACAAGCCATATATGTGTAACTAATGACACTCCGTCCCATTATGCCAGATGATGACGAAAAATTCAATCTGGTTTCCGGCGACGCCAGTTCCAGCCTTAGTACCAGGATACGTCTATCGTTTGTCTATCGCCGACGCAGAACGAGGACTTGTCTGTTACGTCGTAGTGACACTACTGTTTCCAGTGTTTTTTTTTTTTTTTTTTGCCCGCCACCGTCATACCGCCTCTCTCTGCTGTGACATCAAGGGAAGCCGCCAACATGGGTAACCGTGCCGACTGTCCAGGTGCCCAAGACACTGTTCCACTGTCGGTGTAGACTGTAGATACCTGTCCCGCTGCAAATAAGCACTTCTCCTGACTCAAATTATTTGACGTTGGCTGCAAGATCATGGCACAACTACAGCTGCGCTCATGAAACCACGGTGAACGTACGTCCCAATCTGGCAGTTATTTGGCTTTTCTCTCTTTTCATGCGCGCATGGATTGCGGGAAGAGTGACTGCTTAAATGTCTCTGTGAGTGCTGTAGCTAGTCTAGTCATCGCCCATCCCAATGGGAATCGATACATAGGAGACTGTGATGTACAAGTTGTAAGCGGTATACGTGCAAATATTTTTATTGATTACTGAGTACAGTGCACTGACCGATATTACATCAGTGTTTACTACACTAAAGTGCCAAAGAAACTGGTGTGGGCATGGGTATTCAAATACAGAGCTATGTACAAAGGCGGAATACGGCGCTACGGTCGGCAACGCCTATGTAAGACCATCAGTACGTGGCGCAGTTGTTAGATCTGTAACTTCACTGCAACGGCAGGCTATCAGGATTTCAGTGGGCTGGAACGTGGTGTTATAGTCGGCGCACGAGCGATGTGACACAGCATCTCCGAGGTAGCGAAGAAGTTAGGATTTTCCCGTATGGCCATTTCACGAGTTTATCTTCACTATCAGAAATCCAGTAAATCATCAAATCTCCAACATTGTTGCGGCCGGAAAAAGATCCTGCAAGAACGGGACTAACGACGTCTGAAGAGAATCTTTCAACGTGACGGAAGTGCAACCTTTCCGAAATTGCTGGAGATTTCAGTGTCAGCGTGCGAACCATTCAAGGAAATATCATCGACATGAGCTTTCTGAGCCGAAGGCCCACTCATGTACTCTTGATGACTGCACGACACAAAGCTTTACGCCTCGCCTGCGCCCGTCACACCGACGTTGATGACTGGAAACACGTTACTTGGTCAAATGAGTCTCGTTTCGAATTTTACCGAGCGGATGGACGTGTGCGGATGTGTAGATAACCTCATGCATCTATGGATGCTGCATGTCAGCAGGGGACTGTTCTAGCAGGTGGAGGCTCTGTAGTGCTGTGGCGCGTACACAGTTGAAGTGATATGGGACCCCTGATACGTCTAGATACGAATATGATAGGTGACATGTACGGAGTATTCTCTCTGATCACCTGCATCCATTCTATCCCATTGTGCATTCCCACATTGCTTGGGCTTGGGCAATTCCAGCAGGACAATGCGACACTCCCTGGCCACCAAACTCCCCAGGCATGAACCGTATTGAGCATATCTGGGATGCAACGTGCTGTTCAGGAGAGATCTCCATCCCCTCATACTCTTACGGATTTATGGACAGCCCTGCATGATTCGTGGTGTCTGTTCCCCCGTGCACTACTTCAGGCACCAGTCGAGTCCATACCACGTCGTGATGCGGCCCTTCTACGCGCTCGCGGGGGTGCTACACGTTATTACGAGGTGTACCAGTTTCTTTGGCTCTTCAGTGTACGAGGTGCATTCAAGTTTTAAGGCCTCCGATTTTTTTTCTAATTAACTACTCACCCGAAATCGATGAAACTGGCGTTACTTCTCGCCGTAATCGCGCTGCAGACGTACACATTTTTCACAACGCTGACGCCATGATTCCATGACAGCGGCGAAAGCTTCTTTAGGAGTCTGTTTTGACCACTGGAAAATCGCTGAGGCAATAGCAGCACGGCTGGTGAATGTGCGGCCACGGAGAGTGTCTTTCATTGTTGGAAAAAGCCAAAAGTCACTAGGAGCCAGGTCAGGTGAGTAGGGAGCATGAGGAATCACTTCAAAGTTGTTATCACGAAGAAACTGTTGCGTAACGTTAGCTCGATGTGCGGGTGCGTTGTCTTGGTGAAACAGCACACATGAAGCCCTTCCTGGACGTTTTTGTTGCAGTGCAGGAAGGAATTTGTTCTTCAAAACATTTTCGTAGGATGCACCTGCTACCGTAGTGCCCTTTGGAACGCATTGGGTAAGGATTACGCCCTCGCTGTCCCAGAACATGGACACCATCATTTTTTCAGCACTGGTGGTCACTCGAAATTTTTTTGGTGGCGGTGAATCTGTGTGCTTCCATTGAGCTGACTGGCGCTTTGTTTCTGGATTGAAAAATGGTATCCACGTCTCATCCATTGTCACAACCGACAAAAAGAAAATCCCATTCGTGCTGTCGTTGTGCGTCAACATTGCTTGTCAACATGCCACACGGGCAGCCATGTGGTCGTCCGTCAGCATTTGTGGTACCCACTTGGATGACACTTTTCGCATTTTCAGGTCGTCATGCAGGATTGTGTGCACAGAACCCACAGAAATGCCAACTCTGGAGGCGATCTGTAAAACAGTCATTCGGCGATCCCCCAAAACAATTCTCTCCACTTTCTCGATCATGTCGTCAGACCGGCTTGTGCGAGCCCGAGGTTGTTTCGGTTTGTTGTCACACGATGTTCTGCCTTCATTAAACTGTCGCTCCCACAAACGCACTTTCGACACATCCATAACTCCATCACCACATGTCTCCTTCAACTGTCGATGAATTTCAATTGCTTTCACACCACGCAAATTCAGAAAACGAATGATTGCACGCTGTTCAAGTAAGGGAAACGTTGCCATTTTAAGTATTTAAAACAGTTCTCATTCTCGCCGCTGGCTGTAAACTTCCATCTGCTGTACAGTGCTGCCATCTCTGGGACGTATTGACAATGAATGCGGCCTCATTTTAAAACAATGCGCATGGTTCTATCTCTTTCCAGTCCGGAGAAAAACAATCGGAGGCCTTAGATCTTGAATACAGCTCGTACATTTGCAGACTAGTAATTTTAGCTATTAGGAATAGTATGTCTTAATGTTGAGTAGTAAATGTGGCAAGAGCAAGCCATTGATGTTTTCCTCTGGGCAGCCGGTCAGGTGCAGAAGTGTGGACGCTTCGACGCAAAACGATCAGTCCACTTTGTGGTGTTTGTGGGAAGACTGATGTGTGTCATATTAATCTACCACATACAGAAATATCTGCACACATACACATTACATCCAGTGTTCCAAGATTCATCACCTAAAATTGTTTCCAGAATCTTGTTACGTAGGTTTTCACGGGGTAACCGAGCGTACAATACGTCTGTTCTCTCTACAGACAGTCGCTGTGGGCACTTTAGATCCTACAAGGCGTTAATTAGCGGAGTCAGAACCCACTGGTGTCGACGAACCCGACTATGAGCGTAGTGTAGCGGTAAATTGATTTCACGGTAAGCCACGATCAGCCCTCTGTCGTGTGACGTAATATGGTGGCAGACGTTTGCCTTCTTGCACAAGGCATAACACCTCCTTCCTACAAATAAACAACATTCGAATGCGATTTGTCAATGAGAAACCTGCAGCGTAATCTATCCTTAGTTGTACAGTATAGATGTCATTACTCTTACCTCCTTTGTGCCGTTCCGCTGAAATGTTAACCATTTACATCAGCATAAACGCACCGAGGTGACAGAAGTCTTAGGATAGCGATATGCACATGTACAGATGGCTGTAGTATCACGTACACAAGGTATAAAAGAGCAATGCATTGACGGAGCTGTCATCTGTACTCAGGTGATTAATATGAAAAGTTTTCCGTCGTGATTATGGCCTCAGGTCTAGATTTAACAGATTTTGAACGCTGAATGGTAGTAGTAGCTACACACCTGGGGCGTCTCCTTTCAAAGTGGTTAGGGAATCAAATATTCCGAGATCCACAGTGCTAACAGTGAGCTGAGAACACCAAATTACCTCTCACCACGGACAACGCAGAGGCCGACGGCCTTCATTTAACGAGCGACAGTAGCGGCGTTTGCGAAGAGCTGTCATGGTAACTGACAAACTACAATCTGCGAAATAATCGCAAAAATGAATGTGGGGCATTCGACGAACGTATATGTCAGGACAATGCGAAATTTAGCGTTAATGTTCTATGGCAGCAGACGACCAACTCAAGTGCCATTGCTAACAGCATGACATTGCCTACGGCACCTCTGCTGGCCTCGTGAACACATCGGTTGGTCTCTAGACGGCTTGAGAACCGTGACTACGTTCTTAGTCACCGCGCCCTGCAGTACGAGGTCATACACGATATTGGGAGGTATATCAAGACTTTGTCACCTCAGTGTACATAACAGTTTGACATTTGTCGCTTGACACCTTCGTAATGGTGAAATTCTAGTGACCAGAAGCACATATTTACTCTTTAAAAATGTTTCTGCACAATTCGTAGCGTAACAATAACATTCTCACAATCGCCATAACGTTAATTTTCCGTTTCTGTATTTAGCGAAGTTTGTCGGTTAATTCTGAATGCTGACAGAATAGTTTTAGATACTCTCAGCTTACACTGTTGTCACAGTTGCGTCTGCTGAAGGGTTACTGACAGATTTTTTTTTTTTTTTCACCAGAAGTCTTCAAAGTTAGCAGTATACCTTACCGTTGATACAGGTAGAATTACTGAAGAGCTTAATCTTCCAGCAGAGTTTGCTGCGACGTCAATTAATGATGTCGCGTCCTTTTTATGTGGGTGTTTCGGTGCACAAATTACCTAAAACAGCTGATCCACGTTGCAATAAATGAACAGTACTAACGTCCGTTTCGTTTTGGAAACGGTAACGTCATTTTTAGATAAGAATAACGTACTATCTTAATTTTATTTCATTTATAGCTAAGTTAAATGGTGCCACTGAAGTGATTTCTGTTTTGACTCTCCGTTCGTGTAAGATATCCGCGTCCCACCGCCATGTGTGAGAAAGAAAATCAATTCCATTTGTCAATAGCTATTACAAAAGCGTTGTGCTCTTTTTATCGACCGGTATGGGTTTCCAGGGGCAGATGTGGACTCTGACCACAATCTATTGGTTATGACCTGTAGATTAAAACTGAAGAAACTGCAAAAAGGTGGGAATTTAAGGAGATGGGACCTGGATAAACTGAAAGAACCAGAGGTTGTACAGAGTTTCAGGAAGAGCATAAGGGAACAATTGACAGGCATGGGGGAAAGAAATACAGTAGAAGAACAATGGGTAGCTTTGAGGGATGAAGTAGTGAAGGCAGCAGAGGATCAAGTAGGTAAAAAGACGAGGGCTAGTAGAAATCCTTGGGTAACAGAAGAAATATTGAACTTAATTGATGAAAGGAGAAAATATAAAAATGCAGTAATTGAAGCAGGTAAAAAGGAATACAAACGTCTCAAAAATGAGATCGACAGGAAGTCCAAAATGGCTAAGCAGGGATGGCTAGAGGACAAATGCAAGGATGTAGAGGCTTATCTCAATAGGGGTAAGATAGATACTGCCTACAGGAAAATTAAAGAGACCTTTGGAGACAAGAGAACCACTTGTATGAACATCAAGAGCTCAGATGGAAACCCAGTTCTAAGCAAAGAAGGGAAGGCAGAAAGGTGGAAGGAGTATATAGAGGGTCTATACAAGGGCGATGTACTTGAGGACAATATTATGGAAATGGAAGAGGATGTAGATGAAGATGAAATGGGAGATACGATACTGCGTGAAGAGTTTGACAGAGCACTGAAAGACCTGAGTCGAAAAAAGGCCCCTGGAGTAGACATCATTCCATTAGAACTACTGACGGCCTTGGGAGAGCCAGTCCTGACAAAACTCTACCATCTGGTGAGCAAGATGTATGAAACAGGCGAAATAGCCTCAGACTTCAAGAAGAATATAATAATTCCAATCCCAAAGAAAGCAGGTGTTGACAGATGTGAAAATTACCGAACAATCAGTTTAATAAGCCACAGCTGCAAAATACTAACACGAATTCTTTACAGACGAATGGAAAAACTAGTAGAAGCCGACCTCGGGGAAGATCAGTTTGGATTCCGTAGAAATACTGGAACACGTGAGGCAATACTGACCTTACGACTTATCTTAGAAGAAAGATTAAGGAAAGGCAAACCTACGTTTCTAGCATTTGTAGACTTAGAGAAAGCTTTTGACAATGTTGACTGGAATACTCTCTTTCAAATTCTAAAGGTGGCAGGGGTAAAATACAGGGAGCGAAAGGTTATTTACAATTTGCACAGAAACCAGATGGCAGTTATAAGAGTCGAGGGACATGAAAGGGAAGCAGTGGTTGGGAAGGGAGTAAGACAGGGTTGTAGCCTCTCCCCGATGTTATTCAATCTGTATATTGAGCAAGCAGCAAAGGAAACAAAAGAAAAATTCGGAGTAGGTATTAAAATCCATGGAGAAGAAATAAAATCTTTGAGGTTCGCCGATGACATTGTAATTCTGTCAGAGACAGCAAAGGACTTGGACGAGCAGTTGAATGGAATGGACAGTGTCTTGAAAGGAGGATATAAGATGAACATCAGCAAAAGCAAAACGAGGATAATGGAATGTAGTCAAATTAAGTCGGGTGATGCTGAGGGAATTAGATTAGGAAATGAGACACTTAAAGTAGTAAAGGAGTTTTGCTATTTGGGGAGCAAAATAAGTGATGATCGTCGAAGTAGAGAGGATATAAAATGTAGACTGGCAATAGCAAGGAAAGCGTTTCTGAAGAAGAGAAATTTGTTAACATCGAGTATAGATTCAAGTGTCAGGAAGTCATTTCTGAAAGTATTTGTATGGAGTGTAGCCATGTATGGAAGCGAAACATGGACGATAAATAGTTTGGACAAGAAGAGAATAGAAGCTTTCGAAATGTGGTGCTACAGAAGAATGCTGAAGATTAGATGGGTAGATCACGTAACTAATGAGGAAGTATTGATTAGGATTGGGGAGAAGAGAAGTTTGTGGCACAACTTGACCAGAAGAAGGGATCGGTTGGTAGGACATGTTCTGAGGCATCAAGGGATCACCAATTTAGTATTGGAGGGTAGCGTGGAGGGTAAAAATCGTAGGGGGAGACCAAGAGATGAATACACTAAGCAGATTCAGAAGAATGTAGGATGCAGTAGGTACTGGGAGATGAAGAAGCTTGCACATGATAGAGTAGCATGGAGAGCTGCATCAAACCAGTCTCAGGACTGAAGACCACAACAACAACAATGGGTTTCCGATTTCCACCTTCGGCCTAAATTGTAATATCCCAAACTTCCGTGACAGTCATGTAAATAGTATTGTGTGCAACAGGAGAAAAACGTTCAACGAAAGCACACTATAAGCTATTCGCCTATTGCATCGCAAATTCTTCGTCCACTAGTTTCAGTTGCTTCTGCATATATCTTAGACACGACTCATTAATTTGAGGACCTGTAGATCTTTTTGTACACAAAAATATCGAATTACAGGATCTTCATTCCGACTGTCGGGAGCCACTATTTCGAAACCATGGTCGCATGCTTGTAATCCCCAGCCAAACAGCTACCCAGTGAAAACAATGGCTTCTGTGGCTTGCTAAACAGTCAATACGTAGCATTGTAATAGCGCATTTTTGTTTTGAGCTGCTCTGACTTTCCGAAAGGGCCTCGTAGCAATGATTATCTGTATCCTGTCTGGTAATAGTCCTCTTCGCAAGTAATCAGATATTTTATTTTATTCTCTTTTACACTTCGTAGGAAGGCAGGTTTGTTGCCCACGGGCAGACGAGCGTGTTCGATTGTCTGACGAAGAAAGGCATCAGAGAGGTGTCGAGTCCCTGCTCTTGTACTTTTTTACTGTGTACTTGTTTCTGTGTTTTTCCCTTGATGTTGCACGTGCGACTCGTGTGTGCAGAAGCAATGCACAACGCGACGCTGTTTTCTTCTATATAGGGCGTCCATCTCATTTTTAATTAAAAGCGGTATAGTTTAAAAAATTTAGAAGAAGACGTAGGACAGATGAGAAAAAATACGTCACAAATTTTATTGACAAACTTAATGAGATAGAAGTTTATCTTTGCATCAAACGCTCAGATGATCCAAATGACTTTTTACAATTATTCTCGTGCAGTGTCATCGTACTTCTCACTTATATGTGTTGTATCAAGTACTGAATTTTCTCGTGACATTCTGCTACAAAAGTGAGCACATGGTACCCCATTAAAGTACGTTTTGACAATGAGCAAGGTATTCACCGTTTCAACATTCATTCTGTTTATTTCATCTGACCACAAAGAGTTCACTAAACCAAATACACGTTCATTTCACAGTTTCTCCACTAACGGCGATAATTTCTAAATAATTTCTAAATTTCGTTGATCTTAAAATTACACTTTGGTTTTATGATGAAACGTTGATTGCTTGATTTAAAATTGTCACTTATCCACTGTAACCTCTTACGACTGCTTACGACAATGGAAACGAAAAATCTTCCTACCTAAATCAATGAAAAACAGAATACGAATAGGTCCTACCAACAGTGTAAAACATTAGAAGCAAATAAACAAAGATTGTTGAGCAAGCTGAGCAAGGAGCGCTAACTAGCGTACACAATTCCACAGTAAATTGCTAGAGTAAGACACTTGAGCAAGCGGAATCACAAAAAGGTGAGGCATTCGAGCGTCCTCAAGAAGACTTTCGCAAAAGAGCGACCTTTTGGAAAAAAGATAAACAGGGCGAATGAACGTCGCAGATTATACTTTATTGTTCTTGTTTTTCAATAGGCCAATGTAGCTGCGGCCAAGCACGCACCTTTGTTATATCGTGTATACGCGTTTGGCGTGATTTTAATATAGCCGCTCTCTTGTTTCGCGAATGGATTGAAAACGCTCACTGTGTGTTAGCAACCAAGTTTCTCTTGCAGGGCCTGGTATAAACCTGTAAAATAATGTACAAAGGGGCCATTTAAAAATTGTACTGATACTGTTGCCACACACGGAGAGTATTGTGCCTGTAATAAATAAATTGTCGTTTCATCTTAAACGTAGTACACGTTGTATATTTAGTAAGAGTTCCAGGTTAAATGTGCAGGAGAGAGCAGCTGATCACGTAGTAGACACTGGTTATATGCAGTTCAAATGGCTCTAAGCACTATGGGACTTAACATATGAGGTCAGTCCCCTAGACTTGGAAACTACTTAAACCTAAGTAACCTAAGGACATCACACAAATAATTCCCGAGGCAGGATGCGAACCTGCGACCGTAGCAACAGCCCGGTTCCGGACTGAAGCGCCTAGAACCCCTCGGCCACACAGGCCGGCTTATATGCAGTCATGTAACTAATAATACGGTGTCTGAATGTGGAGGTAATTTACCTCGGAACGATAGCCTGTGAAGGAAGTATGTAGTCCAAAGAGGACTACTTTCGTCACGAGTGGCGGAATATTTCCTAAAAGCTTGATGACAATCTCATATAGTTATTGATGTAAGACAGTGGAAGCTATCTCATCAGGTAATGGCACTGCCACTGTGGTTGTGGGAGCAAGTGACTGTCACCAAATCCATTTGGTCCACAAGCCTGCAACTATAGACCTTACAAGATCTACAACTCAATACGAGTTTCTGAGATTCTGGGAGATATCACCAAATGAAGCATTATACTACAATTCTTCTAGAATAACCAATGGTTTTAGAAAGTACTGTCTTTGTATGTAATGGAAAAAGAGTGCGGTATACTAGAGCAACGATATTTACGAACTCTATTGAGACACCATGACTATGAATTGACCAATAAACTGTAAAGTAATACTCGCTGTTAATTTTGGAGTACGTGTGAAAAGAGAAAAGTGCTATTGGGACAATGTGGTGCTAGGTCTCAATGACAGTCCAGGCTCTAGGCACTAGGATAACCATCGACCATCATTCAGAGTCCATACAAAATGTCTGGAGCAGTAGGAAAGTGGCCAATCTCTCACGAGCAGCGCCTTTGTCCCAAAAGGCTGCTGTCTCGTGTACGTAGGAATCTCACAGTGTCAACAACGATGTGAGCGTTGCCGTAACGAAATTGAACAATTTACTCTTTAACACTCTGGCTGACATTTTTACAGTTGTCTCAGAGTAGTAATAGATGCCCAGAAATGTGAATCTGAGATCCCAATTGCCACAATAGCCACGTTATTGTGTGTTTATTAATGCTAGTATCTGATCAAAAGATGTTAATTGACATAGAATACGTTATTATAGGCACGGACCGAAGTAGATAAATTTTGTGAAAACAGAGGCCATTGTGATGCACTTTTATTACATTTCTGCGGCTGGTCCACCTAGTATGATCGCTCTGATAGACTATAAATGCAACATTAAATGCTGCGTTCACAATTAGGAACTAAAATGATGGACGTTAGATTCTAGCACTTGATCATGTAGGTAATTCACCAGCACATAAACAGTCTAACTGTGCATAACGAATGTCCTGACAACAATTTTAGTTTCTATCTCTTCGTTGTGCCCATTTTTCATTATTCTGATATAATCTTCATGTGACATTTCTGCCGCTCAACTTCCGCTGCGAATATTTCTGTGCACGGTTGCTTTGTCCTCAGCGTTGTTGATTAACAGGTATTACCGGAATTCCTGCGCTGTCACCGCACATCCGGCCGTTGTGGCCGTGCGGTTCTAGGCACTTCAGTCCGGAACCGCGCTCCCGCTACGGTCGCAGGTTCTAATCCTGCCTCGGGCATGGATGTGTGTGATGTCCTTAGGTTAATTAGGTTTAAGTAGTTCTAAGTCTAGGGGACTGATGACCTAAGATGTTAAGTCCCATAGTGCTCAGAGCCATTTGAACCATTTTTTTGTCACCACACACTGCGGCACCATCGCAAAGTGTGATAAGGTATATGGCCCTCTTTCGAACCAATTGGTGATGCTGGAATAGAACAGACACATTTCTTATTGCACAGAAATGAAGCTGCTAGGCTGCATCATCTAGGAAATAAATAATTACCCTGAGCTCGAATGACTTTCGTGAATTACGTTTATTACATTAAGATTACTCCGTCTTCAAGCCACGAGTGGCCTACCGGGGCCATCCGACCGCCGTGTCATCCTCATGGAGGATGCAGATAGGAGGGGCGTGGGGTCAGCACACAGCTCTCCCGGTTGTTATGAAGGTATTC